>NC_135783.1:271531821-271731821 GCF_051106095.1 Pogona vitticeps | reverse complement strand
ATTCTAAAAAGATTTAATATCTAGGTTTGAGAAGATAAGAAAAAGAATAATGTTCCAGCCTGCAATACCCGTATGAATCCTAATGTGATCTGGACCTTTTCTGCTCGACATCGTAGTTGGAGTCATCATATATGTGCTTATGATGGCATCGAGAAACTTTAGGTAACGCCACCGCTTCACATCAAGGAGGTCGACATCGAGGGGGGGATAGGTGTTTTGTTTTTGCCGACTTCTCTCAGGGTGGAGAGTCAGACCTTGAAGACATCGACACCAATGAAGGGATCGGTGAAGCCCGCCTGGTAGACACAGGGCTGTCATGGGCAACTGCCGAGCTAGTAAGTGTATGTACTAGCTGGCTGGCGGTAGGCGACTGACTGATGTCAACTGGTGAAATATCCTGCTGTCGAGGGGGTAAAGATGTAGCTCCATCCGAAAGGGATTCTTGATCCTGAGAGGAATCCTCCAAAATAGGCGAGGGTATCGATGCCGAGACAGGTGGCACAGTCAGATGTTGATCCTGAGGCGGAGCTTGACTGCAGTGAAGCCAGCAGCTCCCGGCTAACAGCTCCCAGGAAAAACTGGAACCACCTGGCCTGTTGTCCCTCTAGAACCGGGGGGAAGGAAGGGGAGGACAGGAGAGGTCACCCCCAAGCAGATGGTGAGCCCAGAAGGTAGAAGACTTGGCAGCAACCAGGTCTTTCTTCCCTCTGAAAATTCACCCAAGCACAGACCGGAGACAGAAGGCCATCTTATGGCAGAAAGCTGTGGGAAAACTCCCCTAATTCCCAAAGAAGGAGAACAAAAATACGGCTGAAAATATATAATAACAAAGTAAGTCTTTGATTTATGAATAACCTCATTAAGATGTTAAGGAAACTAAAGTGAAAATACCTGACCAAAAGGAGAGAGGAAGCGGCGAGCTGGCATGCCAGCCTGTGTTTTTTTTCCCCTCAAAGCAAACTTTTAAACAACAAGTTTACAACTAGCAGACTGGCTCAAGGTCAATGAGATAAGACAGCGAGATGGAAAAAGCTGTGTTTGTGCTTCTGGAAAAAAATCCCAGTGGAAATATTACTCAACAGTCTTTAAGGAATTGAAATCTTATTAATGCTGTGCAGTTTGGACTCTTCTTACTAGTTTGAGTGGGACTTTGAAAATAAAAGCTTGTCTTGGGAGCAGGAGGCATAAGCTTGTGGGAAGGAAAAACAGGCGACGAATTATCAGCGTGGCGACATAGATTGAAGAACTGAAAAAGCCCTCTAGGAGCAACCGACAGTGAATCATCAGCTTGTGAGCGAGAGGAATTTAACAGAATAGAGGACTTAAAAAAAAAAATCAGGGCCGGAGTTACTAAAGGACTATAACGATTTTTTTTTTTTGAGAGAGAGACTGGTTCCCTGTGTCTGCTGTGTTCGGACTATTTGAATTTGCTGTGGATTTTGATAATGCTATAATATCTGGATAAGGATACTATTTGGACAATAACTGGACAAGGAGGGGAAGACATTTCTGGGGGGGTTTGGTTTGTTGATAAAATAGTGGAATGAAAAAATATTATTTATACAAACTATATATACTGCAGAAATGGAAATGACCTCCGAAAGGTTGGGAATTTTGCCAGATAATGAATGGCTGGTTACTATGCAAATGACAATAATAACAGGATTCCAGCAGGTAAATGAGCACATTAATCAGATGGAAGATCTTATCAAAGGGAAATCATCAGAGGTAAAACAACAGTTGAATGAAACGGCCCTAACACCAATACAATTTACACCAAGAGCTATGCCAGCTACTATAGATGAGATTAAGAGTTACTCTGTGAGCTACTCAGCTATAATAGACAGAAAAGGTGATGTTAAAAATCAGACTACTGTCCTGCACTCAATTTTATTTTCCCAAAACAGGAAGAAAATAGAGTTGCAGAAACAAGAGAAGGGCACTGAGAAAATATGAGAAGTGCTAGAAATGGAGATTTTTCCAGGCAGTCTGATTGCACGTATAAGACAGAAGGATATTGAAAGAGGGGATGTATTTTATAATTGGTCTCGATTTCCTGATAGAGTTAGAATAACTTAGATTTAAATTTAAACATGAATGTAAGATGATACTTAGAGGATAACTGGATAGTATGTGTATATATATACATGTATATATGTGTATGTGTGTGTGTGTATGTATGTATATGTATATGTATATGTATATGTACAGTGGTGCCTCGTGTAACGAGAGCACCATTGAACGATGAATCCGCATTGCGATGTGGATTTCCCCATTGCTAATGCGAGGGCACGCTCGCATTACGATGGGGGAACAGCTGTTCTGCGGCTCCAAAATGGCCGCCGGAACACAAAAAATGGGTGCCGGTACACCCAAGATGGCCGCCGGAACAAAAAATGGCCGCCAGAACACCCAAGATGGCCGCCGGAACAAAAAAAATGGCCACTGGTACACCCAAGATGGCCGCCAGAACACAAAAATGGGCACTGGTACACCCGAAATGGCCGCCGGGATGCTCAAAATGGCCGGCGGTACACCCAAGATGGCCGCCGGAACAAGGGAAAACATCGGAGAATGGTGAGTTTTGGGCCCATTTGGAACTTTGTTTAATGCGTTCCAGTTGGGGTTTTTGATCCGTTTTACGATGTTTTCCCATAGCGAAGGTTAATCCGGAACGGATTAACCTCGCTATGCGGGGCACCACTGTATATGTATATGTATGTATACATATATAAAGTTGTTTTTTTGGCATTGAAAAATGAATAGACCTGATGCCTGTATACTTAATATGAATAGATTAGATAATTGTATACTCTGTGTTCTCCTATCTTCAAAACCCTTTCCCCATCCTTTACACTTCCTTTTACCTTTTGTATTCCCTACCCTATTCCCAGTAGTTTAAAAAATAAAAAATATTTTAAAAAATAAATTAAAAAGATGTTGATCCTTAGATTTTTCTTTGACTTTAGATGTTGATTTTTTTTTTTCTGTTTTAGGTGCCCGGCAGAACTAGGAGCCTTCAGGATAGAGGTATGTGGTTTCTTGGCAGTCACTTTCTTCGTGGGTTTATCAGCCGTTTTAGCCACGGGAAGAGGGGGTGGTGAGGCAACCCATATCTCCGATCTGACGGATGAAGGTGTTGGTGTTGTTTCCATTTCTAAAGGTTGGGAAGCCGAAAGTGTCTTATCCCAGAGAAAGAATTTCAGGCGTTGTTGCCAAGCCTTCAAAGCTGTCTTTGTAAAGTTTTTACAATGCTTACAAAGATGGGGTTGATGGCTTTCTCCCAGACAGAATACACATAAGTCGTGTCCGTCAGAAAAGGGCAGTTTGAAAGAACAGGAGGTATAGTGACGAAAGGGTCCGGAACAGGACATAAAGCAATAAGTGGAAAAGGAAGTCCAATAATTAAATGATTAAACCGGGAAGTGGAGCGTACTGCAACGGCGGCAGATGACAAGGTCAGGAAACTACAATCAACAAGATACTTGCAGAATCGTAACAAGCAGAATGGTCGTACAGTCCGAGGTCTGGGGCAACTTCGTCTGAAAATCGTAAGATAGTCCGCGTCAAGTCCAAAAAAATCACCGAAATATATATACGTAAAACTATCAAGCTCTAGGCGAGAGGTTCCGACACCAACGACGGTAAAATGGAACTGAAGGCTGAGGCGGACAGAGCATGCGCTATAGGGGCAACATAAACTTTGTTACTGTTCTCTAAAAGCTCTAGAAATTTCCGAGAGGACCAGCGCAGGTGCTGTCATAACCCACTTGTGTGTATTCACAGAGGCCACAATGAAGAACTACCAGTTTTCTCTCCTGGAAGAAAGCAGATTGGTTTAACAAGCTGAGGGATAATAGTTTTGTAGAGCATGTTAACCAACACTACTTAATCTGTCTCCATGAAACATGGACAAAATAATTTTTATGCAAAAGTTTGTTTTTGATTCTCAACCTGCTATTAGAGTTAATAGCAAAGGAAGCTGGAATGTGTGATTGCCATTATTTTTCAACAAACCAAAAGTAGAAAAGTAGCTCACATACTCCTTTCTGACTAGGTTAACATGCTTTGTGTTAATGTTTACTTCTCACCCAAAGTTTCTGTGACTTCATGCAGATAGAGAAAATTATAGATAAATACTCGCTAATATCTATTAATGTGATGGGTAATTACAATAGCACAATAAAATGTAATAATACACACAAATAATTGGTGTTCCATGAAGACTTGGAGGACTTATCTTCTAGAGAAAAACAAAAACTATTAATGAAGCAGGCATTAATTCATTTAGCATTATTTATAAATACCAGCTCACTATTTATAAATATCAGCAATCTCAGATATGCAGGTGATACCACTCTAATGACAGAAAGTGAGGAGGAATTAAAGAACCTTAAAGAAAGAGAAGAGTGCAAAAAATTGCCTGAAGCTCAACATAAAAAAACCCCACTAAGATCATGGCCACTGGTCACATCACCTCCTGGGAAATATAAGGGGAAGATATGGAGGCAGTGACAGATTTTACATTCTTGGGCTCCATGATCACTGCAGATGGTGACAGCAGCCATGAAATTAAAATACGGCTGCTTCTTGACAAACCTAGACAGCATCTTAAAAAGCAGAGACATCACCTTGCCAACAAAGGTCTGTGTAGTCAAAGCTATGGTTTTTCCAGTAGCCATGTATGGAAGTGAGAGCTGGACCATAAAGAAGGCTGACTGCTGAAGAATTGATGCTTTTGAATTGTGGTGCTGGAGGAGACTCTTGAGAGTCCCCTGGACTGCAAGAAGATCAAACCTATCCATTCTGAAGGAAATCAACCCTGAGTGCTCACTAGAAGGAGCACTTTCACCCTCATTAAAAGGTTCCTTAATTCCTCCTCACTTTCTGCCATCTGCTCTGCTTGCGTGCCAAGGGACACGTCTCTGTGTGCCACAGGCAGCAAGCGTGCCATAGGTTTGCCATCACTGGTTTAGATTATACCTGACTAGTCAAGTGGTTTTTCCTACTCTCTTCAGTTTAAGCTTGAATTTTGCTATAAGAAGCTGATGATCAGAGCTACAATCAGTTCCAGGTCTTGTTTTTGCTGACTGTATAGAGCTTCTCCATCTTTGGCTACAGAGAATATAATCAATCTGATTTCGGTATTGCCCATCTGGTGATGTCCATGTGTAGAGTCACTTCTTGTGTTGTTGGAAAAGAGTGTTTGTGATGACCAGCTTGTTCTCTTGACCAAACTCTATTAGCCTTTGCCCTGCTTCGTTCTGAACTCCAAGGCCAAACTTCCCTGTTGTTCCTTTTATCTCTTGACTCCCTACTTTAGCATTCCAGTCCCCTATAATGAGAAGAATATCTTTCTTTGGTGTCAGTTCTAAAAGGTGTTGTAAGTCTTCATAAAATTGGTCAGTTTCAGTCTCCTCAGCATTGGTGGTTGGTGCATAAACTTGGATTACTGTGATGTTGAAAGGTCTGCCTTGGATTCGTATTGACATCATCCTATCATTTTTGAGATTGTATCCCAGTACAGCTTTTCCCACTCTTTTGTTGACTATGAGGGCTACTCCATTCCTTCTACGGGATTCTTGCCCACAATAGTAGATATGATAATCATCTGAATTTAATTTGCCCATTCCTGTCCATTTTAGTTCACTGACGCCCAGGATGTCAATGTTTATTCTTGCCATCTCCTGTTTGACCACATTCAGTTTACCCAGGTTCATGCATCTTACATTCCAGGTTCCTATGCAGTATTTTTCTTTACAGCATAGGACTTTCCTTTCACTTCCACTCACGTCCACAGCTGAGCGTCCTTCTGGCTTTGGCCCAACCATTTCATTAGCTCTGGAGCTACTTGTACTTGTCCTCCACTGTTCCTCAGTAGCATGTTGGCTGCCTTCCGACCTGAGGAGCCCATCTTCCAGCGTCATATCTTTTAGCCTTTTTTTTTCTGTTCATGGGGTATTCTTAGCAAAGATACTGGAGTGGCATTGCCAATTCCTACTCCAGGTGGATTGCGTTTAGTCGGAACTATCCACTATGACCTGTCAGTCTTGGGTGTCCCTGCATGGCATAGCTCATAGCTTCTCTGAGTTACTCAAGCCCCTTCACCACGACAAGGCAGCAATCCATGAACGGTATACAGTTATATACAGTTATATAAATAAAAAACCTCTTAGGATCCAGAAGCACTTTAATGAGCTATCATGACTGTTTACCTTTCTTATTAAACTTATAAGGAAAGTCCATTTTCCAGATTTGAGGCAAGCCATGTCCCTCTTCTTCCTGTTAGATTATGTTGTTTGTTTGATTTCTCTCTTCCTTCCTGACCTCTGAGGACAGCAGACTTAAAACCATACTGGTTTTCTTTAGCCATGTGGTTGCAGCCATGGCAAATTGAGTCTCTTCACTCTTCAAAGGTGGAAGGGCCTCTATGAATAGAGCCCATCCCCTGTTATAGAGGGCTAGTGGGGAATTGGATTCCCAGCCTTTAATTCCAGATCCCTAAGCCACTGACTGAGCTATCCATCTTAAGCTATTTGTAGAAGTGATTTCTTGTATACAAGGAGGCTAGGTGAAACTGGATTTTTTGGGACTCAGAGGAGCTTCATAGCACAGTGGTTAAACTAAAGTACTGTATTGCAGTCAAGGCTCTGCTCATGGCCTGAGTTTGATTCCCATAGGCTCTGGCAGCTGGCTCAAGCTTGATTATGCCTTTCATCCCTCTGAGTTGAGTACTCCACTCATTGGGGTGTCAGTCTGAAGCAGGCTAATTAAACTGTAAACAACCCAGAGAATGCTTTAAGTGCTATGGGGTATATGAGCAGCACACTTTGCTTTTTCTTTTCTTTTCTTTCTTTTAGCTATTCTCTCTTCACATTCTTTGTGCTGTGAGTTAGATATTTTGTACTTCATACTCTGCTGACCAAGGGGATCAAGCAAATTCCAAAATCCCACAACAGATCTTGCTCTGTGGCATAGCAGCATTTTTAAGAGCTAGTTGCCTGTCTTTAGGATAAAGCTACCCAATTTATTTTTCATGGCTTCATCATAATCTGCTGCCTTAAGATGTCATGCCCCCACTGTAATGATTCTCACTTATTGAGGATCAAGAACATCTGGAGCCAAATGGCACAAAGAACCAAACCATCCCTGAGCCTGCACCCCCTCCCCAGAAGCTCCCATGTTAAATGATATAATAAGCTTATCACCCAGCCCTTAAAGGCAGCAACAGTGGAAAGCACAGATGAAGCTGGGGATCCATGACAGAATGACTGCCTTCAAAGAATGACTCTTTAGGAGTAATGGCTTCCTTGTGAACAAGGCATTCTTGATAAGGAAAACTCTTGGCAAAGCTAGTACAACTGAGGCTAAAGTGTGACTCTGGAAAATCAGCTTTATAAATCTTTATTCTGAGCAAGAAAGTGTTGGGAACATGGTCTGGTACTAGCCATCCTAAAACGGGTTATACATAAAGCCAGACTTGCTTGATCACTCACATATAGCACAATACTACAGAAGCTATTCCCAGAAAATATAGTGTTATAAAATAAAAACTCCTCATTTACCAAGCCTTATTATCCTACATGGGCATTCATATGACTAAAGCCTACTGACCATTCATATTCAACAAAGATACCTGTACTTAAAAGAGGGACCAGTTGATCACCTGAGCTTCCTAAGACCAAAAGCGTTGTTCTCCTCTAGAGGACATTCACATGATTGAGAACTACCGGTTGTTCATATTTAGACCTATTGTACAAAGAGACCTGTGCTTAAGGGAGAAATGATTCACCTGTACCAGCTTCATCTTCCATTTGAAATCAGACTTTTTGTTTCAAAGACAACTTCAAAAAGCATCTCTCAAAGTAAACTAGTGACTGGAAACTGGAAGCCAGTAGTTTTCGGATATATTAATGTTCTGTGGATGTGGTATAAAATAGATTGCTGTGACCTGGATAGCTTCACAGAATAGCAAGGGAAACGGCCAGAGTAATGGTTACTTCAGCAGATTACACTTTTAGGAGTAGTTTTTACAGTGCTGTTCTTTAAAAGTGCATTTAAAAGTGGCCTAAGAAATTAGGAGAAGACTGAAACTTGGAAGAGCAGCAATGAAGGATCTAGCAAAGATCATCACGTGTAAGGTTATGGGTGTGAAAGCTGAACAGTAAAAAAAAAAAAAGGTGACAGAGAAAAAATTGATCTGTTTGAAATGTGGAGCTGGAGGAGAGGTTTAAGGATATCCTGGAGTGCCAGAAATACAAACAAGTGGGCCCTAGATCAAGTCAAGACTGAACTATCTCTGGAGGCAAAAAAAGTTGAAACAGGTTTTCCTACTTTAGGAACATCATGAGAAAGCAGGATTCTCTGAAAAAGAAAATAATGCTGGAAAAGCTTGAAGGCAGCAGGAAAAGAGGAAGACCCAATACGAGATGTATTGACTCCCTGTTGTTGTTTAGTTGTTTAGTCGTGTCTGACTCTTTGTGACCCCATGGACCAGAGCACGCCAGGCCCTCCTGTCTTCCACTGCCTCCTAGAGTTTGGTCAAATTCATGTTGGTAACTTCGCTGACAATTGACTTCCTAATGGAACTCAAAAGCTTGAGTTTGCAAAAGCTGAGCAGGGCTGTTGAGGACAGGACATTTCAGAGATCACTCATTCATGGGGTTACCATACGTTGGGACAAATCTATGGCACAGAAATTAGTGTTCCTGTACAGAGCCATTGTTAATGGTAGTGGTAATGTATAGACATTTCTTTTCTTATGGGGGTGGGGATGAGATTTCATGTTTTAGGTCAGATAACATCCTCCAACTTCACCGTTTTCAGACATGTTGGATCCTACTTCCTTTAGTTAACAATTCCATTATAGGAGTTAGGGTGGCTCTACAATAAAATGCCAAATCAGGTAAGGCAGTTTTAAAGTGGCAAAAAGAGTGCTTTCAAAGTAGCCAGCAATCAATATGCTCCCTTAGGTGTTAATGGTAAATGAGCCCCACTTTTTATTTCAGAACTAGCAATTTCATAAATGGAAAATGATATTTAACTCTTCCCCATTTTAATCATTACCAGCAATGAAGTAATGTTACAGTTTGTAATGTTTAGCAGTGATATATCAACTTTTAAACCTTATGTTCCAAGCTCTGAACATTTCCTTGCAGTTCTTTGGATTTCACAGTATAACATTGGGCTACAGAAGTTATATAATTTTCTTTTTTGCCAGCTTTTTCCTGATTTTTATACCGTTTTATTGTGTTGTTGCTAATCTTATCTAGATTTTTTAAATTTCTATTGTAGAGTTTGTCCTTAGACATTTTTGGAAGTAACAAATCCGCCAACAAATAACTGATTAACAAAAAGTGTTCTTTCTCCTAAGCCTAGAACCAAAACTGTTGCTCAAAGCAGGAAAGTTCTCTCTCTTCTCCACGATAGGAATGAAAGTCCTCCTGCCTTTAAAAAGAGATCTAGTAATAAGATGACACAAATAAAACCAATGATGTGCTACCTGTCTTTCATTTGTATCCTATGTTCTTACTGTTTGGCGAATTTATCCCTCAGATGATATGCAGATCCCCCTCTACCACTGTCACAGTTTGACTCATGGATTTCAATAATGTACAAGCAGTTCTGGGGTTTTTCTTTATAACACTATCCCTGGAGGGAAATGAAAACCTTCCTATGTTTGTATTAAGATATCCTCAATTGATTTTTCTCCCTGCCTATGTACCTACCTCTCTAGAAAATTCTGCCTCTCATTCTGGGACATCCATTTTTAACTGTTTGCCAGAAAGCTATTCTTGTCTGCAGTTAAACACAGTGCCCTAAGATGCTCTATTGATCTAGCACTTAGAAGTAGTGTACCATTGATTTAATACAAGATAGGCAGCATGGCATAGAATTGCTCTCTGACTATAAGTTGTGCCACTCTCTTTTCCTTTTTTCCATATCAGCTGGAAGATATTTTTTTTCCTAGTGCAAAATTTGAGGGTTTTTTTTCTGAATACTTGCCTAGTTTTTAAGTAGGAGAGGGGGAGCAGCAAAAACTGCATTTTCTCAGATACGCTTTAATCTTCATAAAACTGGAGACATATACTATGAACATGGTTCCATGGTATTCATGCTTATTGAAATACTGGGGGAATACCCTTAGATGAAACATAAGGGTAATGGTGAGGGGAAAGGTTATTTGACCACCATTTATTTGCTTTCACTGTGTTCTGAAAGAACAAGAGAATGTAAACAAAATACATAATGAATTCACATGATACTTGTCTGCATTAGAAATCATACCTTTTGGTTGAAATCACCACAAGACATGATAAAAAATGTATTACTGCTTGTAACATATATTCATCAAGTAGTCTTCTACACATTCACATTGTGATGTGAATGTGTAGTGAATCCTACACTGTGTGTGAATCCTCAAGACTGGGAACTTTTGACTGCTGATCCCCTGGTCCCATCTGTAATACACTCTGAAGCAGGTCTTCCTTTCAGATTATTATTTTGGACAACACAGTGAGAAGAGTCACTGAGATGTAGTTGCCAAAGGAGGAGGGGTGATGAATTCTGAGATAACTTGAAGAACAAATGTTACAAGAAACAACCCATTGTTCTTTATTGTGATCTCTGTGCTTCACATTGATGGGTGAAGATTAGCATGCATACCATTGTCACAAATTGCCGAGCAGAAGGGTTAGTACCTGCATCACTAGAGCACTGCAGAGAGACCTGCCCTCCCAAAAGAAGCATTTCTCCATGTCCTGGTGTCCAAATGATAGTGCTGAATGAGGCTTGATGGCTAAGACCAGCTCTGTTTAAGTCTGATAAGGACACCTCATAAAATACCAGTGGAGTAGCTATAGCTGTGGTGGAATAGCTTCCAGGGATGTTAGACAGAGGATTCCTGGGCACTTGTCAATTCACAGCAGTAGCTTTAAGAACACATTTAGCAAACTGCTGGGCAAAGATAGCCTGTCCCTCTTTATACCCATAGTATGCTATGAAAAACATTGAGATAGTCCAAATGCAGGTGTCCTCTGAACACAGAAGGCCCATGACTCTTTTTAGATCAAGCACATCAACACTTTTTTCTATTGATATTGAGAGTGATGGAAAAAACACAGGCAGCACAGTGCCTCCCACAAAGTGGAAATCAAATGCCAGCTTTGGTAAGAAAGTGATATCCAATCAATTTATCACCTTGTCTTGACACGAGCAGAGGTAAGATTTGCCTACACTTAAAACACAATTGATGATGTGCTACCTGTCTTTCATTTAAATCCTATGTTTATACTTTGGAATTGTGGTGCTGAAGGAGACTCTTGGACTGCAAAGAGAAAACACCTATCAATTTTGAAGGAAATCAACCCTGATCTGGAAGGCCAGATCCTGAAGCTGAGGCTCCAATATTTGGCCATCTCATGAGAAGAGAAGACTCCCTGGAAAAGACCCTGATGTTGGGAAAGTGTGAAGGTAAGAGGAGAAGGGGACGACGGAGAACGTGATGGATGGACAGTCACCGAAGCAACCAACATGAATTGACCCAACTCCAGGAAGCAGTGGAAGACAGGAGGGCCCGGTGTGCTCTGTTCCAAGGGGTCAAGAAGAGTCAGACACAACAAGGCCAAACTTACCTGTTGTTCCTTTTATCAATTGACTCCCTGCTTTAGCATTCCAGTCCCCTATAATGGCAAGAATATTTTTCTTTGGGGTCAGTTCTAGAAGGTGTTGTAAGTCTTCATAGAATTGATGAATTTCAGCCTCTTCAACATCGCTGTTTGGTGCATAAACTTGGATTACTGTGATGTTGAAAGGTCTGCATTGGATTCGTATTGAAATCATTCTATCATTTTTGAGATTGTATGTCAGTACAACTTTTCCCACTAGTTTGTTGACTATGAGGGCTATTCCATTTCTTCTATGGGATTCTTGCCCACAATAGTAGATGTGATAATCGTCTGCATTGAATTTGCCCATTCCCGTGCATTTTAGTTCACTGATGCCCAGGATGTCAATGTTTATTTTTGCCATCTCCTGTTTGACCACATCCAGCTTACCAAGGTTCATGGATCTTACATTCCAGGTTCCTATGCAGTGTTTTTCTTTGCAGTATCGGATTTTCCTTTCACTTCTATGCACGTCCACAGCTGAGTGTCCTTTCAGTTTTGGCCCAACAACTTCATTAGCTCTGGAGCTACTTGTCCTTGTCCTCCTTCTTCCTCAGTAGCATGTTTGACACTTTCCCAATTGAGGGGCTCATCTTCCAGCGTCATATCTTTTAGCCTTTTGTTTCTGTTCATGGAGTTTTCTTGGCAAAGATACTGGAGTGGCTTGCCAGTTCCTGCTCCAGGTGGATCGCATTTAGTCGGAACTCACCACTATGACCTGTCCGTCTTGGGTGTCCCTGCATGGCCTACCCCATAGCTTGTCTGAATTACTCAAGCCCCTTCATCACAACAAGGCAGCAATCTGTGAAGGGGAGGTAAACTATAGTGAGTGAGAAAGTTAAGCTTTTTTTTTTCAAACAATGTGAATAAGAACTGTAAGACTTGATATACCAAACATTGGTCAGGGTCAAAACTTATTTATTTATTAGCTTTCTATTCCACCCATCTAGACCAAAGGTCTACTCTGGGTGGTTTAACAAACCTTTTGTTTTAAAAAAAGAAGTCTTCCTAGAACTTTGCATTTTGTTGGTAATTTTTTAGAGGCTGCACCTTCCAAGCTGTGATGTGATGTACAGGGCATTAGTATGAACAGTTGATTCCGATATTTCAGAGATGACATCTGGCCAGGGATGGATCCTGTAGAAAACTCCTCAACTAAGATAGAAAACAGAGAGAACCAAAATAGTGAGACCAGCATGATGCTATCAGTATCCCATGTGGCTTCTCCCTGCTTTTCCCCACACCTATTTAGTAGTGGGGACTGTGGAAACAGGTAGAATTTGGACAGCTGTTCTGTATTATAGAGGGGAGCTTCCTGTTGGTTCTGGAGATCAAAATATCAATATGAAGTCAACCATACTCTTCAGAAGTATGAGATGGGGTTCCCATTGTACATGTTCCTGTAAGCTCTGCTTAGCAGGCAGACCACATAATCTGTCTCATCCAGAACATGTGCTGCAGTGAGGAAGACACTAGTCTGGCCCCTATGAATATGATGTTTTATATCAGATTCAAGTGAGATGTCCATGTTATTCTATAGCCCAAGATCATGGAATAGACTGACAAAGATGATAGTAAAACTGAGATTTGGTATAAGCTACAAGAGTCAACCATTGATATAAGGAGAAATAACTGATTTGTTTCAGTCACAGTTACCATCCAAAAAAGCTTTGTATTTATGGTGTAGTTATGAAGGCACTAACATCTCAAGATGGGATGAAAACTCCATCCTTCTTATCAGATGAGAGCTGGAATTTTTTGGTACCGGTTCAATGGCAGTAAAGTCTCTGATGGTGGTGTCAACTAGAAAACAATAGTCTCACTGAAGTATGGCAGAGATCCAATGATCATAGTGATCTTGTCCCAAGTTTGTAGATGCAGAGTGAACCTGGCACTAAGGTGACAGTATTGATTCAGGTCGACTGAAGATATAGAGCTCTACCTGTAACACTGGTGATATTCAGTTACTTGCAAGGTACAGACATTTGTGTCAAAATTCTCTCTTTTCCTCCACAAGTTGGTGTTTGTCGCCAAAGAAAGTTTGCTTTGTTTGATGTGGAGAGGCCTGAGGTTTTGAAGAGGGATGCTGAAGTTTGGAGGAGGCTGAGTCTGTCTGATGATATCAACAGTTAGCCTGATCTAGGTGGCTGGTTTGCCTTGGGAAGCATATAGCTGCACTCCAGTTTTTCTAGCTGCTAACATTAACTTCTGATCCACCTTCAATTTCTCATTTGTTTTAAAGAAAAAGAGGCTCTGACAATTGAACAGCATGCATACTACCTTATCTCTCTCACTTTAAGATAGTTCGGTGGAGTAGAGCCAAGCATAGCACCTTAATATAACAGCCTCTGCCGGTGCCTTTGTGGAGTAGCTGGCAGCAGTCAAGCAGCATTTATGTGTTGCTTTGATGCATTGTCTACTTCTTTAACAAATAATGATGCTATTTGCTTTGCATTGTCAGGCAGAAGATCCACAAAAGTCATCACCTTGTCCCATGGGAGCATCTGACAACACCCCAGGTAGACGTGAAGGCTTTCATGGCCGGGATCTAATGGTTGTTGTGGGTTTTGTGGGCTCTTTGTTAGGTTCTTCCTAATACTTCGCCAGTCCCTGTGGCCGGAATCCTCAGAGGACAGCACTCTGTGCTCTGGTGTAGTTGGCTTGGGAGTGGAGTATTTATGGCTGTGAGATGGGCTTTTGTCTTTTTCTGTAGATAGGTGATTAGTGTGTCTTGTTGTGGGTGTATTGTTGTGATAAGAAGGAGAGATTATCTGTCACTGTGGTTGATGGGTGTCATTAGCTAGTCTTTTGTGTGTAGTGATCCCCGGTCCTTGTGGCTGGGTAGAGTTCGTTGACCTTTTGCACGCTGTATTTTTGAGAGTTGGGAGCCAGGTTTTGTTGAGTTTCAAATTTTCCTCTTTTTTGTTGAAGTTATGCTGGTGCTTGTGGATTTCAATGGCTTCCCTGTACAGTCTGATGTAATGATTGCTGTTATTGTCCAGTATTTCGGTATTTTGAAATAGAATTTCATGTCCAGTTTGTTTTAGGGCATGTTCAGCTACTGCAGATTTTTCTGGTTGTTTTAGTCTGCAGTGTCTCTCATGTTCTTTGGTTCTGGTGTGGATTCTTCGTTTTGTGGTTCCAATATATACCTGGCCACAACTGTAAGGTATCTGGTATAGTCCTGCAGTGGTGAGGGGGTCCCTTCTGTCCTTTGCTGACCGCAACATTTGTTGTATTTTTGTGGTAGGCTTGAATACTGTTTGTAGGTTGTGTTTTTTCAAAAGTTTCCCCATGCAATCCGTGATCCCTTTGATGTATGGCAGAAATACTTTATTTGTGAGTGGCTGATTTTCCTCTTCAGTTTGGTGTTGTTTTCTTTGTTTGATGGCTCTTGTGATTTCATTTTTGGAGTAGCCATTTGCCTGTAAGGCCCAATTCAGATGGTTGAGTTCAGTGCTGAGAAACTGAGCGTCACAGTTCTGATTTGCATGGTCTACCAGTGTTTTGATTATGCCTCTTTTTTGCTCTTTCTTATCACAACAATACACCCACAACAAGACACACTAATCACCCATCTACAGAAAAAGACAAAAACCCATCTCACAGCCATAAATACTCCACTCCCAAGCCAACTACACCAGAGCACAGAGTGCTGTCCTCTGAGGATACCGGCTACAGAGACTGGCTAAGCGTTAGGAAGAACAACTTCCAGAACACGGCCAAAGAGCCCGAAAAACCCACAACCACCATCCCAGGTAGACCTGGTTTTCAGCCATCTTGGCTGACAAAAGCAGCTGCTGGGTACATTTTTCAACTAAGGAAAACTTTCTGTCTTGTCCAGTGGAAAAATCATTTCCCTGCTGAGTATATACTATGACAGATTTTAGTGTCTAGTGGTGGAAGAGGTGTTCTATCCTTCCTCCTGTATTCTGTAACAGCTATTCGTTGCAAATATCTTTTGCCTTCTATTTGATTCATGTACATACTAATAATGCTTTAGTTCCTTCTTTATTTACATGGTATGTTGGTCTTCGTTTGGTTGTCCAAACTTGATAAATCAACAAACAAGGTATCCACATTGTTAGATTTAAGTTGATGATTTAGATAGAGAGAGAGATCCCTGCAGATGTAGGGAGTAGACAAAAGTCATGGGACCTTTAGAAGTATTCCTCATTTTGAAACATACTGGCAAGAACTGTATTGTTTGTTTATGTTGGTGTGAGTGTAATGATGTATATCAGAACAGCGATATCAAGCTAATTAATAAGTTGTACTTCTAGTCACATATGACTAAGCGAGCAATGAGGAATATAAGTGGCAATTCATTAACTAGCAACAATTCAGTGTTACAATTTATGCTACTGCACTTACACAAATGTATAATCAATAGGAATCTGGCTATTAAAATGTATCATGAAGTGGTACAGGGTTTGGGGAATGAGAAAAATGTTTTCAATAGTAGTGGACCAACATGGGCTATTCTCTTCAAGGAAATATACCAGACGGTTGTGTTATGGTGTTCGGAGTGTCAGTTAATTTTTTTCAAAAATTCTTCTAGGCCTCTTGTTCCATTTCAGTCCTTTCATCCTAAATTTTCAAAATAAAATTCTTTGTGTTTATTTAGCTACTTGCACAGCTGTAGGCCTGTAATATTGCTGTTACTTCTGTGACCTTTTAAAGATTTTTTTTAAATTTCATTTGTCTACTTTAAAAAAGGTTATATGGAAACTGGGCTCATTCCTTTCTTGCACAACAAATAACATTTGATCATTTCTTCAAAACATTGTTTTTTGGGGGATTTGGAAGCACTTTTGTATATTTTAAGTGCATTGTTAGAAAATAATTTTAAACTATGAAGTAATTGAGAAGCATAACAATTAACAGGAATGAGTAAGCAATTTGTTTTAAAAAGCAATCACTCATAGGTTAGCACTGATTAAACAGTTTATTTTTCAATTTTGGGTTTCATGTGACTCACATGCACTGAGACAAAATTGAAAAAGGAACTCTTTAATTAGCAGCCATCTGCCATTTATTATATTACTCCTGTTGTGTAGGTAGAACTATGCAATAAGATACTGGCCATTATATCATAGTAGTACAATAAAAAAAATTCAAAAAACAATTAGTAAAGATATCTAGTAGACTATTTTAATACTTCGTTGTGGAAGATCATTTGACTGATGATTAACTATTCTGAAAAACTAGCACCCTCCCCAGATTTTGAGATTAACAGCATCTTTTTTTTCCCATTAAATCTGAAAACTGCCGTTTGAGTATGTCTGGAAGTTAGCAGAAATACAATTGAGAATATACAGACTGTCACATGACAGTTACTAATTGATACAATGAGGATTTAGCAACGACGCTTCCCTGCTGTTCTGAGAATGTCTCCAACTTTTCATCCTGACATCTGTGTATTACAGAAATTTTATTTTGTGCTGATATTCTTTCTGATGTTGATCCAGAAATTAATGGATTGTAAAAAAGCTGGCAGGATATCATTTAAAAAATAGAATTCTTCATGTACAAATGTTGAAAAGGCATCAGGATCTACATACGTTGTGTTTGACACCAAAACACTGAGTGTATTTTTGACTTTGAATTGGGTTAGAGGAGAAGGGGGAGAAATAGATTTATGGAGGGAAATCCATTACTTTCATTAGCACTAGTAGTGCCATGCATTTTTATAGAGCAATGCTGAACATAGTACGTACACTGGTTACTCTGAGAGAAACAAAAGAGTAAACTTTGCTTTATTTCCTGTGTAATTCGTGCATTTTAAAAAAAAAAATCTATAGGTGTTGGTCAAGAAACAACACCAGAATGAGGTTAAAATCCTGATATATCTGAGAAGATTTTCAGTCATCCAGGTGAGATTATCTGGAAGTTGATATATCAGGGTTTCCTACCAATTCTCCTCAGATTGAAGAAGCTACAGTGGTGCCCTGCTTGACGATTAACCCATTAGATGATGGAATCGCTTGATGATGAGTATTTTGCGATCACTATAGCGATCACAAAATGATGTTTGTATGTGGTTTTTTTGCTTAATGACGATTTAAAAACAGCTGATTGGCAGGCTCTCAAAATGGCTCCCCGCTGTTTTGCTGACCTCATTTCGCAAGACAGGGAGTGAAAAATGGCCACCGTATGGAGGATCTTCGCTGCACGATCAAGATTTCCCCCACTGGAACGCATTGACCAGTTTTCAATGCATTTCAATGGTTTTTTTTCCGCTTGATGACGATTTTGCTTAATAGCGATTTTGCTGGAATGCATTATCATCATCAAGCGGGGCACCACTGTACTTGGATGAGTAGTGAAGAGTTTCAACCTAGTAAGAAAGAAGTCCAGTTGCCATTGACTCAAATTCCAGATTAAAATCCTGATGTGTCTTTCAGGTAAAGAAAGCACCAAAGCCTGGAACTTTGCCACATTGCACTGTTACATTTTACTTTTCAACTTCATCTTTAAGTAAGGTGGGATAAAATTTACTCCCTAATTACGGAGAAACATCTAAAACTGAAAAGTTAAATTAACAATGTCTTCAGGAAATGTTTAAAATTGAAAAATTCTATTTAGAATTTAAATTTACATGTCAGACAATATTATCTTTCATTTAATGGTTCTGGATAATTACTAGATGCCAGTAAGATCACTTAAACACAGCTTGGAGTCACTGACATCACTGTCTGTCAGGCAGTATAACAGAACATATTTAGTCATTTAAAAAGAAAAAATCGAATCATATGTTAAGGAAAAAATAGGAGTCGTAAAGAGGGAGGGGAGGGATAGCTTTTCAATTGTAAAAGCCAAACAAAAATTTTAACATGTCAAAAATTAATTGTTCTTAATAGTCTGACTGCTGAAGCAGAAAGTACAATAGTCATGTTATAATTAGTGAAATAAATTAACAAAAACAGAAATTAATAAAAACAAATGTTTGACTTATTTTCTAAGTACATCATTCACAGTTCATACCAAAAGGCAACATCATGTTGATGCATTACCTATCAAACATAAGGTTTATAGACTTTAAGAAACACATATTCTCCATCCCTTGCTCACTACAGGACTTAATCAACCAACAAGAAGTTCAGTTAAATATATAGCAGAGAAAAGTCTACAACAGGAAAGTGAGGAAAAAGATGTGGTTAGTGCTGCATAGTACTGTTAAACAGATGTGACCCTTTCTTCATATTATGATGTCCAGCACCAGGGTAGACTGGAAGGACGGGGAGGGGGAGTAGCCATTGTCTATAAATCTAACTTGGAGGTTACCAGGCGCTCCTCGGTGGTAAGGCTGGGTCTAGAGGCACTCCACGTGTCGATAGGGGCCAGGGATGGAATTGGGATTTTGCTGGGCTACCGTGCTCCCTGCGGCCCAGCCACTTCCCTTCCGGAGCTGGCTGACTTTGTCTCCGCGGCATTGTTGGGATCCCCGAGGCTTCTGGTCTTGGGTGATTTCAACGTGCATGCGGAGGCAGAGGTTACTGGGCCAGCTCTTGAGTTCTTGGAAACCATGGCTTCCTTGAACATGTCCCAACATGTCAACGGCCCCACCCACGTGGGTGGCCACACGCTAGACCTGGTTTTTTCCTCCAATTGGGGCGAGAGTGGTCTGATGGTGACGGACCTTGTGTCTATCCCCTTGTCATGGTCAGATCACCACCTGATAAAATCTAACCTCACAGTGGCTCTCTCCCCCCGCAGGGAGCAGGGACCTATTTCCATGGTCCGCCCTCGAAGACTACTGGATCCGATCGGTTTCCAGGAGGCCATGAGAGGGATTACGGCTGACCTGGCTAGCGCTCCTGTTGACGTCCTGGTGGACAGCTGGTCCACCGCTGCCACCCGGGCAGTCGACACAATCGCGCCCAAACGCCCCCTCTGGCGCAGTACTCGTCCGGCGCCCTGGTTCAACCTGGAGCTCCGGGCGATGAAGCGAATTAGGAGAAGGCTAGAGCATAGATGGAGGAAGAACCCGACGGACAACAACTGGATAGCTGTCAAGGTCGCAACTAACCTTTACCTGAATAAGGTGAAGGCTGCATGTAGATCATTCTTCGCTAACCGGATAAGCGAAGCGTCCAACCAGCAGGCAGAGCTTTTCCGTATAGTGCGCGACCTATCCGGAGTTGGTCCAGGTGATGGGCCTCCCCCTAGTTTTTCACCTGACCAATTTGCGGCATTTTTAAAATCTAAAGTCGAGGCCATCCGCCGGGAGCTCTCTCCTTTTTAAAATGCAGTGAATCGAGCTGAGATGTCCAGCGCTCCGTCTTGCCCGGTTATTCTCGACTCTTTCCAGCCAGTAACGCCTGATTCTGTGGCCAGGGTGCTTGACCGCTGTCGGGCCACCACCTCCTCCTTGGACCCTTGCCCGGCCTGGCTAATCAAAGCAGCCAGGCCGAAAACAACTGAATGGGCCACAGCAATAATAAATGGGTCTTTCCTTGAGGGCAGATTCCCACCTGCCCTCAAGGAGACACTCATTAGGCCCATACGAAAGAAATCTAGTTTGGCGGCGGATGAAATTGGCAATTACAGGCCCGTCGCCAATATTTCTTTCATGAGCAAAGTGGTGGTGAGGGTGGTGGCAGACCAGCTTCAGGCACTCCTGGATGAAACAGATGCCCTGGATCCGTTCCAGTCGGGCTTCAGGCCGCGCCACGGGACAGAGACGGCATTGGTCGCCCTGTATGATGACCTGCTGAGGGAGGCCGACAGGGGCAAAACGTCTCTGCTGGTCCTCCTCGATATTTCGGCGGCCTTTGATACCGTCGACCACGGTATCCTCCTGGGGAGGCTCTCCGAGTTGGGAATCGGTGGCCTGGCGTTAGCCTGGCTCCGTTCCTTCTTGGAGGACCGCCCCCAGAGAGTTCAGCTTGGGGAGAGTGTCTCGGCCCCGTGCAACTCCAACTGTGGGGTTCCACAGGGGTCGATTATCTCCCCAATGCTATTTAACATCTATATGAGGCCGCTAGCGGGGGTCATCAGGGGGTGTGGAGCGCTGTGTCATCAGTATGCTGATGACACCCAGCTCTACATCTCCTTTTTACCAACTGCAGGTGATGCCGTCCTGTCCCTTCAGCGCTGCCTGGGGACTGTACTGGAATGGATGCAGGAAAATGGCCTGCGGCTGAACCCGGACAAGACGGAAGTCCTGAGGGTGGGCCCCCCCGTGGTTGGTGGCTTGGTTGGCTCTCTCTCGTTTGGGGGGGCCACCCTGGCTCCGGTGAGTGGGGTCCGCAGCTTGGGCATACATTTGGACCCGACGCTCACCATGGAAACACAGGTGGTGTCGGTTGTCCGCTCCGCCTTTTTCCACCTTTGGCGGATTGCCCGGCTGCGGCCCTATCTTGACTCGGGGGCGCTCACCACCTTAGTACACGCGCTCGTAATCTCAAGATTAGATCACTGCAACGCGCTCTACGTGGGGCTACCTTTGAGGCTGATACGGAAACTCCAGATGGTGCAGAATGCAGCAGCCAGACTCCTTACTGGAGGGAGAAAATTCCATCACATTTCTCCTATCCTGGCTAGACTGCATTGGCTGCCCATTCGTTTCCGTATTGACTTCAAAGTTTTAATGCTCACTTATAAGGCCCTAAACGGTTTGGGACCTCGATACTTGGCGGAACGCCTTCACCCACCAAGTTCTACCCGGACCACCCGCGCGACCCAGGAGGTGAGGCTGAGGAGCCTGACGCCGAGGGAGGCCCGGAGGGAGAAGACACGAAACCGGGCCTTCTCGGCGGTGGCTCCTCGCCTTTGGAACAATCTCCCTCCTGAGATTCGCGCGGCCCCTACGCTGGGTACATTCAAAACACAACTAAAAACATGGCTCTATGTCAAGGCCTTCCCTCCTGCCAGCACCTAATCTAACTTAATTTATTTTCTCTTCTTTATCTATTTATTATTTGCAATTATTTATGATTTTTGTCATTTTCTGTTAATTGATTTTAATTTATTTTATTATAATTGTATATATGTTCCTGTTAGCCGCTCAGAGTGGTATAGATTTACCAGATGAGCGGGATATAAATCAAATAAATAAATAAATAAATAAATAAATAAAATAATTGTGTGCCTCTTTTCTCTGATAGGGACCTTGTTTGTGAGTCTTATAGCCCCACCCTCATGGATCTAGGGTTTTAGCTCAGTAGCAGAAAAAGATCCTAGTCCTGATTATGAACACTTCCTCAGTCCCAGGGACACAAGGTAGTAGTGAACAGATAATGAGTATAGTGAGTAGAAATATAAGCCAGGAAGATCCTGGTTTAAATCCCACTTTATCCAGATGGTCCTGGGCAAGGCACTCTTGTTAGCCTGTGCCTCTCATGTGGGATATGAGAATAATACTTGTCTAATTATTCTTAGAATAATGTAGGTAATGGAATGGTTGTTAGTAGAATAGGGAAGCAAAGAATCCCCTTCTGAACCTCATAATAACTTCAACATTTTGGGCCTCTCTGGAGCATATCTGGGTGTCTTTGAAAAGGATATGAGGGAGGAGAGAAAAGTCCAGTTATATAAGTTGTTTCCCTGTGTGTCACTGAATTTCACACACTAAGATAATGCATGTGCTTTAATTTGAACAGTGTAAAGTTATATACATGGCAAAATGCAAAGATTAAGCAATCTTAGTATAAGCAAATTCTTACATTATTTTACTATTAAGGACTATTGTACATAGGAAAATACGATGATGACATTTGACACAAGCAAAGCAAAGCAAAGCAAAGCAAAGCAAAGTGTGCTGCTTATATACTGCCCCATAGCGCTTCAAGCACTCTCTGGGCAGTTTACAAGTTAATTATGCAGGCTACACATTGCCCCCCCCCAGCAAGCTGGGTTCTTATTTTACCAACCTTGGAAGGTTAGAAGGCTCAGTCAACCTTGAGCCGCTACTTGGGATTGAACCCCAGGTCGTGAGCAGTTTTGGCTGCAGTACAGCAGTTTAACCATTGCACCATCTCCATTAGGTATATTATGAATGGAAAATTTTCTGAACTTCTAAAAATGCATCAACATCTATCAATGATGATTTCAATTCCTTTTCATACCCAAATTGACAATAAATGGATAGTTAGAGAATAAAATGCAATTTGCAGTTTAAAAAAACAGAATTATAATAGTGCTGAGTGACAAACAATTAAAAGAACAAGTAGCATTGATAATGTTATCAAAATTGTTAACTGTTGGTGAAAACCCTTCAAAACAGCAAAATCTTTCTTGCTGATTGGAAGGGTTTTCACTAAGAGTTAAGAAGGCCATGCTCCATATACATACCGATATGACTTGAGGGGCTTTGGTCCCATTATCAAAGGCCTATGGAAGACTCAAAGGATGCTGGCTCTATGGCTTGGAGACAGGGGTGAGCACCGCACCCTAGAGTTGGACACGACTGGACTAAATGTCAAGGGGAATCTTTACCTTTACCTATGGAAGCCTCACTGCGGCTCTTCTGTAATGTTTAGGTGCTCTGTCTTTAACAGTAACCCACACTATTTTCTAGAACTGGTAGGGCTTTAATTAGCCACGTTTTATAAGCAGGAACAAGCAGACACTTGTCGGGATCTGCAAGATGAGGGGAAGTAGGGGTCTTGCAGATGAAGCCTGTCTCGGGATCTGCAGATGAAACCTCCCTCCCCTCTTGACCAGCAAGGAGAAAGGAGACGAGCGCTCAGGGGTATGGTTTTCAGGATGGGATCCGGATGAATACAGAACAGCCTGCCGTAAGGCACCTGTTCAGTGTCAGTTCTTCTTCTCTCGATCCGGCCTCCCCTCAGTTTATTGTATCCCCTACCTTTGAACAAGTTAATCAATACAGAGGTAACTAATTTCTTGAATACACAACAGAATAACCAGAGTTAGAGACAGCTAATTTCCTTGAATACACAAGCATCAGTAAACAGAATGGTTGGTAAACAGACAGGCTGGTAAGCAGACAGTTAATAGTAAACAGACACAGATACCATCCAAATACACAGACAAGTTCCTGAATACACGAACACTTTAACTACATTATCCAGAGACAATAGACAGCAGGTCAATGATTTATCCGTTACTGGAAGTTAGCAGTTATGTACGTGTCTTGCAGCTAGGGCATGATGTCTGCTACTAGCATACAGATATATACATTTATATACATTTATAATATACATTTGCTACTGCCATAGATATATACATTTTAAAGGCATACAATTTCCCCACAGACACTTATTTTGAAATAATCAGTATTATCATCACTAATCATCCAATGGTGCTTCCAGAGCAATGTGGTGGTGGTAATATGTTTGGAGAAGGGCATGTTCTTCTCATAAGAAGAGAAGACTCCCTGGAAAAGATCCTGATCTTGGGAAGGTGTGAGGGCAAGAGGAGAAGGGGACGACAGAGGACGAGATGGTTGGACAGTGTCACTGAAGCTACCAACATGAATCTGACCCAACTCCGGGAGGCAGTGGAAGACAGGAGGGCCTGGCGTGCTCTGGTCCATGGGGTCACTAAGAGTTGGACATGACTTAACAACTAAACAACAACAACAACATGCTTGAAACCTGGGTACAGAATGCACAGGTCTAAAAAATCAGTCTAATCTCACTACTTTGTCATACTTATAAATTCATGGAAATAATTATTCTTAACCATCTAATGGAGGGAGCAAAATTACTCTTCACCCCACACAAGGCTACCTTTAGACCTGGGAAGAATAGCATAGCACAAATCTTACATTTAACACAACATACTCAGGACAGCTTTGAAACCAGAGATCATGGGAGTAGCCTTTGTTGACCTCTTGGCTGCTTCCACTCTGTTCATAATCAAGTATTCTAGCAAGAGTTTTATAATCTATCTAAGGATTATAAACTAACAAAATAGAATTTTTTTTAAAAAAAATCCAGATAAAACTGAGTACAGTTGTGCCCCGCTTTACGATTGCTCCGCATTACGACAAAACCGCATTACGACGACGTTTTCGTGATCCCTTTTTCGATCACAAAACAGTGGTCTGAATAGGCTTTTTTCACTTTGCGATGATCGGTTCCCTGCTTCGGGAACTGATTCTTCACAAAACAACGATTTTCCTATAGCTGATCAGTGGTTTCAAAATGGCCACTGGGTAAATAAAATGGCTCGTGCTGTTTTCTGGGACGGATTCCTCGCAAGACAGCCATCGAAAATGGCCGCCTATGGAGGATCTTCGCTGGATGGTGAGTTTTTAGCCCATTGGAATGCATTAAACAGGTTTTAATGTGTTTCAATTTTTTATTTTCGCATTACGACATTTTCGTTCTACAGCGATTGAATTAACGTCGTAATGCGAGGCACCACTGTACTCAGAAGTATGATCTATCTCAGGTAGTGTACTGAATCCTATTTTGTTTAGCATCCACACCAATCATTAAGCACTTCTTTAAGATACTGAGAATTGTAATTATGCTGATGATCTCACATTTACTGCTCAGCTGAAAAATTTTCAAATGGTGGGTGCATTAGAAGAAGTTCATATATGTTGTGATAGGAAGTGACTTAAACCCAAACCTGCTAAGGCTTGAAAATATGCGTTCCATCTGAGAAACAAACAGGCATCTCAGAAAGTTTAAGTGTCCTAGAAGGGTGCCAAATTAGATAATTGTTTTGGCACCCAATACCCAGGTGTTACTTTGGATTGTATGCTGACCTATACAAAACACAAAGCAAAAGGTCTCTACAAGTAACGATATTCCTCAAAAGCTATCAGGAACCAGCTGGAACACACAACTACAAACACTAAGAGCTATAGCCTTGAACCTATGCTACTCCATAAGTAAATATGCCATCTCAGTATGGTATAACTCAGTATGGAAACTCCTATTGATAAGGTTACTGGCCAGCAGAGGTGGTGGTGAAGGCTTCTGGGAGTTGTAGTCTAAGAACATCTGGAAGCCCAAGGTTGGGGACCACTGATCTAGCAGGCATTACGACAAATGACATACCAAAAAAAAGGGAAGCCACTATCAGCATCTACATAAAATATATACCCATTCTTCAGTCACCATCCTACCCCTCCCAGAATAAAATGAAGGGAAAAAAATTTCAGAACATCTGTGAATCTCTGAAGGAACAGCAGAGAATATAGAAAGGAAAAGATCCCACCCACATCTGAAAATGGATTGAATCCTAGGGAAGTCTAGCACCCAGTTACACAAACTGGCTTACCTGGAATGAATTGTTTATTTACAGTCAAATACCAGCAACATATTACAATTAAAATTTTTTTTCCATAACTTCAAAAAAACAGATGATCCATTCTAAAACATTTACTTCCATGTTAACATCTTCTTTTACTTAATAGGCTATGGAGCTGTTAGAACCAAAGTGAACCACAGAAAATGACGCTTTTTGCACCAAAATAGTTCTTTGCAGGTATGGAAAGGAATAGGCAACTTCACATGTATGTCAGTGTACTCTATGCCTGTGATGGACAGCTCACGTGTCACTCCTGTCCGTCAGGTTAGAGCTCTGGTGTGGGAGCCTATGATAGGACAGGAGGGGTGGAACCAATGGAACAAAAAAAAAGACAGTTCGGGCAGTTGGAGAGTTAGAGAGAAGAAGAGATATATAGAGAGAGGGATTGAAAGTGTTAAGATAGACAGGTTAGGATTAGGACAAGGTCTTGGAAAGTGGGTGTATTTGAGAACTGAAGGAGTTAAAAGTATTAAGAAATAAAATAAGCTGTTTGAATATTGTAACACCATGATTAAAGTGAATCTATATAAGTAAACATATCTAAAGTCCAAAGCACATTTAATGAATGAATAATACAAGACCATCCATGGTTCTCCTTATGTGATTTACCTATTAACCTATAAATAAACATTGTTATATTTGACAGCATTGATCCATTATTCATATTTGGTACAGGGAGGAGACTATCCTCTGGTGGCAGCATAAAAAGAGAGGAAAGAAAAAGTTGTGCCCAAAGGCGAACCTGGGTGTTAGGGAAAACAAGCAGGGGAGTTGGGGGTGTGCGACAATGCCACTCAGCATGTACCACAGAAGTGATGATAGAGCCCCCAATCGTTCTTGATTTTTTCCACTATTGGGCAAAAATTATCTAATGTATTTATTCATTGCTGCTGACATGAACAAAGAAATGCCAAAACCACCAAAAATGCATCATTTCATCGCCTGCTAATAGGATGCTTCTCTCTGCCCTCTATGAGCTTAAAATCCACATATGTTAATAGGAATTATTTGCTGTAGTTAGCCCGCTCCTCAAGAGGTCTACAGTCCAGTCTGCGTTTTCTGTTGCCTACTAAGAGCTTGTACCCAGTGGAGGCTATGGAAAGGTACAGATTAATACATGCTTTGATACTTGTCTATATGCAACCTTTTACCTTTACCTTTTTTTACCTATATGCAACAGTGCTATATTATTAATTCATAGGGCAATCCCATTTAGTTACTAAGAGTCTGAACTGGCCCACAGATTGGCTAGATCTCAAGTTTAGTTTTAAACAGGAAGCAAAACCAGGATTTAATCCTGGATTTGACTTAGTGATACAGGATCAATTTAAAATTTATCCATTGGACTATGCCTTCTCAGAGAAGCAAACAAGCATTATTGTTTGAAATCTATACCAATTCTTTAAGTAATATCATGCTTCTCTCTGAGTTCTGTTTCTTCTAATAAGAAAATAAGCACTCTGTTAATGGAGTCATACTCATTTATAGCATGCCCACTTACCTATAACCTCAAAGGAGCACATGTACTGTGTTTCCCCGAAAATAAGACAGAGTCCTATATTAATTTTTGCTCCAAAAATGCAGTAGGGCTTATTTTCAGGGGATGTTTTTTTTTCATGTACAACAATGTATATTTATTCAAATATCATCATGACATCTTCTGGTTGCTGCACAATGGTAGAGGGCAGGGTTTCACTTAACCAGGACTTATTTTGGGGTAGGGCTTATATTACGAGCATCCTGAAAAATCATACTAAGGCTTATTTTCAGGCTAGGTCTTATTTTCGGGGAAACAGGGGAGCATCAAACCAGGAGAAGATATCACTGGTTTGCATAAAATTCCATATGTAAATTATATGTATAGCTGCACAATCAGAATTGGTTTCTATCATTCTAACAAAATAATAGTACATTTCACATAAGTGGGAAGACTGTGAACAGATTACATGCATGCCTGGTGACATGGTACCTGTGAAAAGGCAACTTCATGGTTCTAATCTCTCTTTTTAAGATTTTTTAAACTTTAAACCAGACTTGGACTACCCTACAAAACAAAGAGATCTTCCAAAAAAAAAAAGAGTGTGGTCTTGTGGTTCTTTATACAGAAGACTATCTTCTGTAAAAGAGGAACCATGGCCACAATTCTAATTATGTAAGAAGATTTTGATATATAAATGCTAACACAGTCTTTTACCTCTTAATATTCACAAAGAATTGTACACTTTAAAACAAAAACAAAAAATACCCTCATACACTGGCTTGTTTTAGATAATTTATCTGCAACCATTTTGAAAACTACAGAATAACTATACTGCTTTTTAAATAGTAATAATAAAGAAATAAAGAAACCTGTATATGGCTCCATAAGTATAAATATTTTTCCCAAGTTTACTGCCAGAATATTATTTTTATTCAGATCTTTTTTCTGAAAATTTACTTATACAACTTGTATTTCACACAATATAATTTTATCTATTCTGTATTTAACAGGTTTAAAGAAGGGTAAGAAAAACAAGACATAATGAATACTACTGTAGAGATTAGGAAATTAAACAAAAGATTAAGACATAGAAGGAACACTTTAAAAAAAGATTAGCACAGAAAGAAAAAAATCAAAGCTTTTCTAAAAAGTACATCAGGGGTATGAGAGTGTGATGTGTGACAGGAGGGGTAAAATAAGACAGTTGGGAGAAAAGAAGTAAAATGAAGAGCACAAATTAGACAAGACATTCATTTAAGCCCTTAACAGGCTGACTCTCATCGTTGTCATCAGACAGGAAATGTCAGAGCTGGCACATCTGTTTTTAAATGCCTTTTACTTTTTCTTTTAAAGAAATATGTGTCGTACAATACATAAAAAGTCTATTTGTTTTAAAGAAAAGAACATCTCAATTTTCTCCTTTTTTCACCATTCAATTCTTTAACAAACTTCAACTCAATTATGTTGGTAACTACAATAATTATAAGGTTCAGTACAGCCATTATATTTCAAGTTATTTTATTTAATGCTGTAATAGAAGTTGAGTTCTTTCTTAAATATAACTAAAATTTGTACTTCTCTCTGTAGACAAAATTACAGAGAAGTTGTTGAATATCAGGACTGCAATATGGCAAGAAGCTACAACAAGCAGACCTGCAAATAGACAGTATTCTTCTGTACATTTTAGATATTCCTTATGTGTAATTTTGAAATGGAAGCTTATTTTGCAGTTCCCTATATAATAAATTATAAGATTTTGCATAATTTGTTCTGCAATTTCTAGCAGATCTAACTCGGCTGAACACAGTAGTGTATTCTCACCTCCTCCATCATTCCCTTTTTATGTTTGAATACTCTTGTATTGAAAGTGACCTTTGTAAAAGATGTAGTACTTCTCTGTGAACTATGAGGAAAACAGTGTGACATATGCAGCTCTTGATATTACACAGAAAACTGGATATGCAAGATTCAGCTTCTAGTAAGGTCAGAAGTGTCTTCCTTTTGAGAGCACAATGATCTATCTATATTTAACATGGAGTTCACTGGTGTTTGCTGGAAACACAAAGCGAAAACATTTCATATTGTAATAAAAAGTGTAGAAAGTAAATCTGCATATTAAACATAGCATCAATGATCCAAGCTATCCATATAGAAGCAAGCCTCCATGAAACATCATTATATCAGCATCATGGGGACACTGTGACAATGTCATAAGCAGAGCCCTGAGTACAAGTCTTTCACTTGTGAATTTCAGCTTACATGTCCTCACAAGTTATACAACTTTTCCTGTTAATCTTTAGTAATTCTTTAACTCCTCCAGCATGTACATACATTCCCTTGTCATTAAAAAGTGGTTTGTGAGATACAGGAAGGATGTCACTAGGGCTGATTCAGATATATTATGGAGTGCACAATATCCAAGTTTTGACACTGGAATGAATGCTTTACTTTTAACAGTCAGTCTAAGGAAAGGCACAAGGGATCAGACAGATTCAAAGTATATTTCAGTTAAATCATATATAAGCTTAGAAGTTAGTGGAAACTAAATGGCTTAGTCCATCTCAGTTGAACTGACCTATCTCACCCACCTTTGCAATTTTTGATTATTCTTTGAGGCATCAGATTGACTTCATCTAAGGTAAGTGTAGAAAAACAGTCTGGCAGGATTCTTGAAGTAGAAGGATGGAAGGAAGGATAGAGGGAGTGAGAGGAGGGCAAAGATAATGTGAAAGCAGGACAGATAAAGATTATTAACGAGATGGGTGGAGATAATTAATCATGGACAAAATACTCCCAAGAGGTGGATATAGACACAGGCACAAACCAGGATGTTTAATCAAGAAATTATTTGCTTCTTTCAAAACTTGCTTGGTAGGGAGGCTGGAACAATTCCCAAATCACCAGTTTTTCTTATTTTCTTCATAATACATACTGGGCAGGAAGATATTCATACCTGAAATTCAACTGTCTAGGTTTTTGTTTGTTTATTTTGATTGACTGAAAACATTTTTATCCCACCTTTCTCCTTAAAAGGACCCAAAGCGGCTTAAATCATAAAAAAGTATTTAAAAGCTAAAAACAGTAAGTATAAAAATATTTTTAAAAGAATTAAGCAAGTTTATATTAAAATGGTAAACAAAATATATATTAAAATACATTTAAAATATAGCCATCTTGCATAAGTGGCAATTTAACATTGTTAAGACTTTATCCCCTCCAACTTGAATATAAATGAATTAGGGTTTTGAACTAATAATTAATTAAACTGCTAATTTTTTAAAACTGTCTCATCTGTGCTCAACCTCACATACTTGTGTTTTAAGAAGGTTTAAAACAAGCTCCTCCCCAGAGTAGCCAGTGGTGCAGGTCCAAGAAAAATCTTCTAACCCTCACTTCATTACTTGCTTTTCCAAAAAAATAAGAGCAATTCAATAATAAGTCTGCCATCATGTGCCAAACAACCACCTTGCTGACCTTAGCAGAAGCACATAATATTTTCTAGCTGAAGTGCCTCATTTGAGAGGCAGCTGCTTTACATGATCAGAATTGGGGATTAATGTTTTGGTCTATGCACTCCTTTCCCCTCTTTCAGAACAGCTGAATACTTCTTAAGAAGGAATGAATGAACTGGTACATTTTCAGCCCATGTTGGTTTCATATGTATTCATTTTTTAGACTGTTCCATCCCCAAATCCAGTAAAGTCTAAAAGCTAGAAGTTATATCTTGTTAAAAGAAAATGGAAACTGAATTCCCAGAGATTCCAAACAGCAGTTTTTGGCAGCAGGAATAGTGCACTAGCTTCCTTTCTTAATATCAAGGACTACAAGTTTCTGGGCTCAGTTCAAAAGTTATGATGATGACTTATACATCCCTATAGAGCTTAGGACCAGGCTATTTACTTACACAAGCTGCCCTGGATTTTAAAATCTTTGGAGGAGACCCTTCTCTTGATCCCATGCTTTCACAGGAACATTTAAGCAAGGATCCAAGACAGACCTCTTTCTGTGGCTGGTCCCAGGTTGTGGAATGCTCTACCTCTCTGCTGTCCTTCTGAAAACAGTTAAAAATCTTCCTTTTTAGGCAGACTTTTAGCAGTTAAATTGGACAGAGAAAAGGTGGAATGATCTATGCTGTTTTATAGCAACAATCCTGAAGTGTTTACACATGAAATTGATATGCCATATCATGTGTAAGCACTTTAAGATTGTTGCCTATAAGACATAGAATGTATATTTTCTGGCTAAAATCCTGTTGCTGCCCTTTCATCCGTCCACAGAAAGATTAGGACCACACACACCAGAAAGACCACTGTTAACAACTGTTAATGACCCATTACAATGGGTGAAGAAGCACTGCAGAAATGGGGTTATCCCTCATCCCCTGTCCTTTGTACTTCTAAGGAGCCTATTCAAGACCAGGGGGAAGTGAAATCAACATGGAGGATATACCAGGGATCTCCTTCCAACTCTCCTTAGACTGAAGAAACTACTTGGATGAGTAGCAAAATGTTTCAACCTAACAATGAAGAAGCCTAGTTACCATGACTCAACTTTCAGATAACCACTCCTGGATGAACCTCCAGAAGTCCTTCATTAACATCACTTCCCCTTGGCATAATTTTTGGTATCACTTGCATAATTTCAAGTTATGTATGTGTACCTATGGACAGGATTTTGGCTGTTATTTCCAAACTGAGGATTGCACACAATCTAGTTAGAAGGTATGTTAAGCATACAAAATTATTCTTTTCTTTTTAACTATGGCTAAATTAGGAATTGGATTCCGAAGGGGCAGAGGAACTCGAGACCAAATTGCTAACATGCTCTGGATTATGGAGAAAGCCAGAGAGTTCCAGAAAAATATCTACTTCTGCTGCATTGACTATGCAAAAGCCTTTGACTGTGTGGACCACAGCAAACTATGGCAAGTCCTTAAAGAAATAGGAATGCCTGACCACCTTGTCTATCTCCTGAGAAACCTATATGTGGGACAGGAAGCAACAGTGAGAACTGGATATGGAACAAGTGACTGGTTCAAAATTGGGAAAGGAGTACGACAAGGCTGTATATTGTCCCCCGGCTTATTTAACTTATATGCAGAATACATCATGCGGAAGGCTGGACTGGAGGAATCCCAAACCGGAATTAAGATTGCCGGAAGAAATATCAACAATCTCAGATATGCAGATGATACCACTCTGATGGCAGAAAGTGAGGAGGAATTAAAGAACCTTGTAATGAGGGTGAAAGAGGAGAGTGCAAAAAACGGCCTGAAACTCAACATCAAAAAAACTAAGATAATGGCCACTGGTCCCATCACCTCCTGGCAAATAGAAGGGGAAGATATGGAGGCAGTGACAGATTTTACTTTCTTGGGCTCCATGATCACTGCAGATGGAGACAGCAGCCACAAAATTAAAAGACGCCTGCGTCTGGGGAGGAAAGCGATGACAAACCTTGACAGCATCTTAAAAATCAGAGACATCACCTTGCCAACAAAAGTCCGAATAGTCAAAGCTATGGTTTTTCCTGTAGTGATGTATGGAAGTGAGAGCTGGACCATAAAGAAAGCAGACCACCGAAGAATTGATGCCTTTGAACTGTGGTGCTGGAGGAGGCTCTTGAGAGTCCCCTGGACTGCAAGGAGGACAAACCTATCAATTCTAAAAGAAATCAACCCTGAGCGCTCACTGGAAGGACAGATCCTGAAGCTGAGGCTCCAGTACTTTGGCCATCTCATGAGAAGAGAAGACTCCCTGGAAAAGACCTTGATGTTAGGAAAGTGTGATGGCAAGAGGAGAAGGGGACGACAGAGGATGAGATGGCTGGACAGTGTCTGCGAAGCAACCAACATGAAATTGACACAACTCCGGGAGGCAGTGGAAGATAGGAGGGTCTGGCGTGCTCTGGTCCATGGGGTCACGAAGAGTCGGACACGACTAAACGACTAAACAATGACGACGAAATTAGGAATATTAAGAACCTACAATGAATCATAAGCATTTGCCCAAGTTCATCAACAACCAAAACTTAGCAACTGTTTCCTCCTACTGAATCTATTTGTGATGTATTAGAAGTTACTCTAAATGGCACCACAGGTTTAGAAAGGTCTAGGGCAGGGGTTTCAAACATGCGGCCTGGGTGCCATTTCCGTCCCGCCAGATGATAGTTTGTGGTCCCTGCCTTGCCTGCCCCCCCGAAGCACCCACACATCCTCTGCTGTCAAGAGTCAAAAAAAGCCTCGCCTCGCTCGCCGGCTCTCTCTCTCACCCTCCATCCGGAACTGCAGCCTGCCAGCCAGCCAGCGCACCTCCAAGAGGTGCTGTCTTGGGGGAGAGCCAGTGAGCAAGGCACGCTGCTGGCCCTTTTCCCCGAGAACCTAAGCCACCCCCAAGCAATGCCTGTGAGCAGAGCTCGCTCCTGGCCCATCGTCAAACAGCACCTCCAAGCCACCAACAGCAGCTGCCGCCGCCGCCTCTTCCAGGGAAGCGGCTCTCTGGCTCTCTTTCTCTCTCAGCAACCCCAGCACCAGCCCGGCAGCGGCCGCCTCAGCACCCAGCGGTGCTTCCTCCTCCTCGTCGTCCTGCTTCAGCTGCCTTGGCTCTCAAGGCTGCCTGGGCTCACCTTGCAAAGTTTGCTCCTCTGTTGTGGGGGGGAGGTAGCTGCTCCTGCTGAGTGCGCCTTTTTTTGAGGGGGACCCTCAGAGGAAGGTTGCCGGATCTCCGTGTGTGTGTGTGTGTCCGTGTGTACATGTACCTGTGGGGGGCCCCACCCTGTTCTGTTTAATTTCGCGGGTACCAATGGGGGCTTTTTTCCTTTGGCAAGATGATTTTGTGAGGGTTTTTTTATTTTATGTCTTGCCCTCCCCCCCGCGAGGTGGTCGCCGGTGCTCCCTCCCTTCTCTGCTTCTTCATCCTGCTGGTGGTGGAGGAAGTGAAGAAGGAGCCAGAGGGGGTCATGGCTGGCGACGAGGGCTTGCACGCCCCTCCTCCTCCTCTTAGCCCCAGCTGGTCTAAGGAAAGTCCTGGACGGCTTCCTCAGGCTCTTGCTCGGCTTGGCAGAAAATCTGATGTGGTCCAGTCTCACCCAGCCTCTGCCTCCAGCAGCCCCCAGGTAAATTGATTTTGAGACCCCTGGTCTAGGGTGTTGCAGAGTAAAAGAGGTTTCATATATACTATGTCATACAGCGTTTCAGCCTATATGGAGTATTCAGACACACAGAGTGCCCTGCTTCCAGGCAGGTAAACCCTCCTGCAGTTGTCCGCAGAGTAAGCAACTTATTTCTAACTCAGAAAAGGCAAATCAAAGTAAGAGAAACAGCAAAAGCAGGGCCAAATCCTATTAGGTGTCAGGACCTGTCACCACCCTGGCAGCTATAGGATTGGGGCCCGCCTGACCCAGGTATGGCCTGGTATTTGCAGGCTCAGGCCTTGACCTGTGTAGCAGCATCTGGGCCACTCATGAGGCTCACCTGGAAACCTGGAATGAAGGCTTATTTAAAGAGTGCTTCTCCCTCCCAGAACTTGTCTCAGCAACAAAGGTCTTTGGTTGTGCTGTGCTTTACTGCACCTGAGTTCTGGCATCCCTGTGTTCCAATGTCCTTGTCCCTGCTTCTGCTGGTCTCCTGCATTTTGGCACCTTGTTCTGGCTTTGTGCTCCCAGTCCTGCAACCTGGTTCCTAGCCTGGTGCTGCTACCTCTGCTTGGTCATAGCCAGCTGCACAGTGAGTGTCTTTGGACTTGATACTCTGTGTGGCAGACTGGATTCTGGCACTCTTCTCCATGGTGAGAGGCTGCCTGTGAGATCTTGGACTTTGACACTAGGTAGTACTGGTTTCATTTAGCCTTAGCTTTTATCCTTCTTTGCTCTCATGGACTAAAAGAGAGATCAGGAACAAGGTTTGAAATGTTATATATACATATCCTGTTTCCCTGAAAATAAGCCCTAGTATGATTTTTCAGGATGCTCGTAATATAAGCCCTACCCTAAAAATAAGCCCTAGATAAGTGAAACCCCCCACCTCCACCACTGTGCATTAACCAGAAGATGACATGACTATAAAATAAAACACCCCTGAAAATAAGTCCTAATGTGTTGTGTGTTTTTTGGAGCAAAAAACAATATAAGATCCTATCTTATTTGGGGGGAAACACAGGAGAGTGCTAAAATAATCAAGGGTGTGTATGAAAGATTAACCCTGAAAATGAATGTTATGCTTTAAAAATGAGGTTTGAACAACAGTTTATTAAAAGTCATTGCAAAACAATTGGCTTGTTCCAGCAAAGTCTGAAAACAAGTAAGTTAAAATATGATTGGAAATGGTTATCTGGTTCATATTGGAATTAAATGTCGGCTCTGACAAAACACAGGCTTTTGTTTTTGCTAGAGGTTTACAATATAAAGATCTGTAGGATTCTTAGGAACCAGCTTCTTTGTCAGAATCAGGGACTGGCCATTCCTCATCATGAGGTGGAGCTTTGCACAACCAGGGTCTGTAAGGACTATGGAGACTTCAATGTTCCCCTGAATCTAAAGACTTCATCATCTTGGGAGGACTAGAGCTCAGGTAGACATCGCAATATAGGCATGTTTTTCTTGAATTTATTCAACCATACTTTAATTCAAATACAGTGGTGCCTCGACTTACGAACTTCCCGACATACAACCATTTTGAGTTACGACCAGCTCCTGCTGCAAAATTTTACTTCAACTTGCGGCTGGAGCTTCCAGTTATGAACAGGAAAAAAGGTGGGGAATTTAAATTGCTAACTGTTGGTAGGTGAAGAGGCTGCTTCTTTGTAGCTCTTTCACCCCAGCAGTTAGAGTTCGATTGGAGGAGGCTTCAGACTGCCTGGTACGGTAAGGTGCTGCTTTCTGCTTTTTAAAAACTGTTTTGGGTGGGTTTTGCAGCGTGGCTTTGGGCTGGATGGTGGGATTATGTTTCTATGCTGTGATGGGTCTTGCAGGGTTTGTTTGTTTTCTGCATTGCTTTTTTTTGCATTTCTGGTCTTGCACGGTTTGTTTGGTTTCTTCTTGACAATTTTTTTTTTTGTATTTCCGAAAAGTCTTGCAAGGTTTGTTTGCTTTTCTCCCCCCCTCCTTCAAATGGAACAGATTATCATGTTTCCGATGGATCTTGCAGTGTTGTAGTTTTTTGGAGATTTTTTCTTTGGTTGGAACAGATTAATTGCATTTCAATACATTCCTATGGGAAATGGTGCTTCGAGTTACGACTGGAGTTCCAGAACCAATTAAGTTCGGGAGTCATCACTGTACACATATCAATTTAATGAATACAGTGGACCCTTGACTTACAGACGGCCTGACTTACAGACTTTTTGAGTTACAGACTTCTCTGGCCGCAAAATTTAGGTTTGACGTGCAGACTGAGATTTGACTTACAGAGCAGAAAAAAACCAAAATGGAACAAAAACGGCCTGTTACGGGATTAATTGGTTTTCAGTGCACTGTAGGTCAATGGAGACTTGACCTACAGACTTTTTGACCTGCAGCCACCGTTCCAATACGGATTAATTCCGTAAGTCAAGGGTAAGTTAATATCACAACAAAATATCTATCTTGGATAATTGTTGAAATCAATTATTTATCAATGTGCATGAAAAGTTATTAGAAAGGTGAGGAATAATTACCATACAACAAAGGGTTAATTACTCTACTTACAAAAGGCATTTGAATGTAAGTGGGAGACAACTCCTGATGGAGACATCACTGAGAATTATGCAGAATCGTATGGGATCTGCACAGTCTGTGATTTCCCTGAAGGATTCATGAACAAGAGCAAAATAATAGAAAGTGACAGGAAGCAGATGACTGAAATCTAATTTAATATCACTTTAAAAGACAATGTACCTTAAACTGGCCTTTGGAAAACTGGAGTTTACAAAACAAAAGAACAGGAACATTTGTGTACTAATTTAAAAGACAATCTCTAGAACAAATGAATGCCTCTGAAATTGTGAATGTCTCATAAATGTTGTGCAGCTTAAACTGGCATGCTCTGTGAATAGGGAAATAGGGAAGTGAATAGGGAAATAGGGAAATCCAATGTTTTAAAGGTTTTGTCTTAATTTTGAATGCTATACAAAGTTACCTTAGCTATCTACAATTTTAAAATATAGTTTCACATTGAGTCATACTATAATAGTTACATTATTCTAATCTCAACATGTATTTTTGAGGGGAAGGACTTCTACTGTAAATTTTTAAATGCTGTAACTGCTTGGTATTCCCTTATATTCTGCCAAAGGGATGTAACGAACAACTCCATTCTACGCTGGCACACTCCTTCACCTTCTAAGCAAATGAAGCCAAATCCTAATAAGTTACTGGCATATAAAGATCTGAAAATAAAACTATTACTGAAACTTTTAACTTCTGGCTGGAAAATCCTACAAGGGCTTGGCCCAGTCATGCATGCATGAAAGCTTGCCAAATTTCCCTTCTGGTTCTAGTTCCAATCCTTCCAGTTATTACTCTGGAAGCTAAGAACAGAACAGTTCTTAGAAGAGCTGAGGTGGCAGTGTGTGGCCTGAAAAATCTAGTTTATGGATGGCCTTTTATAAATGTTCGTTCATTCATTCATTCATTCATTCATTGAATTGTGGCTTTATACTTTATAAGTCACACAGTGCCCTAACAAGCTGAATTGCATAAAGCGGGTTAAGGAAGTATCTGGATCTCATCTAGGTGGCCACATCCCAATCTCTGTAACAAATGTTGTATTTTCCTTCTTTTTATAAAGGTTTTCCTCTGAAATATTTCAATGCCTCTCCAAAGGCTTTGTGACTGGAAGTAAGAGCTTTAAACTAACATAGCCAGTGGTTTTGGTTCAACCGTTGTGCATCTGAGCCTAAAGAAAGACAATTCACTAACAACTCTGAAGCAGAATTTGGCCCACGGGCTGAAATATGTTCCCCAGTTTTGGTATACTGTATATTGTTTACATGTTGGTGGATAATGTATGCTTCCAGTGTTGTTAAACTGCAACTCCAGTGATGAAGAATTACAGGTGTTCTAATCCAGCAACAGGTGAAGGACCACAGGTTGCCCACCTCTTGCTTTAAAATCTTTACAATAAAGCAATTTCTATTTTAAAGACAATTTAAGACCTACAGTAGCAGCTTATTTCTTTAAACACGGTATATTAATTAAAACACAGATTGGAATACAAACATATTTAAAGTGTCCATATAAACTAGCAGTAACAAAGCCATAAGCAAAGACTAAGACTTGAGGCCACCACTAAAAGTCTGCTTCTATCAATGCAATCGTTACTAATGGCCCAGAGAGTAGAATTTCAGATAGTCAAAACACAAGACAATATTTAATAGTTTTATATTACTGTTTTGTTTGGTGTTCTAAAGCAGCAGTCCCCAACCTTTTTGGGACCGTAGAGTGGTTGGGGGGCACCCCTGCACTTGTATGTAGAAGTGCCACATGCCCCCTGCACGAGCACGACATGCCCACCGTGTGGGTGGGCGGAGATCCGCCTCCGCGGCCCAGTTCTGGCAAGCCCACAGACCGGCACCAGGCTGTGGACTGGGGATTGGGGGCCCCTGTTCTAAAGTACTGTAGGACTCCAGTATCCACAGGACTGGTGTTCATACTTTCAGTTATCCACTGTTTACCGCAAGTTGAAAACACTGCAGGCAGATTGTTAACTGGGGCTGTTTACAAGGATCATATAAACCCCATGTTACAACAGCTCCAGTGACTGCCAGTCCATTTATGGGCACAACTCGAAGTGCTAGTTTTAACTATATAGCAAAGTTTCCTGCTTATATAAAGACCCATAGCGTTTAAAGCACTCTCTGGAATGTTTACAGTTTAATTATGCAGGCTACACATTGCCAACTCCCTTAACCTGAGTACTCAGTCTACTGATCTTGGAAGGATGGAATGGCGAGTCAACCTCAGGCTAACCACCTGAGCCCAGGATCAAACTCAAATCACGAGCTTAGCCACTGCACCACGAGCTTCCTACATGACTTAGGTCCAAGCTATCTCCTTTATGAGAGATCTCCCTTTATGGTCCCGCCTGGTGTTAAGATCATTATGGGAGGCCTTTTTCTCAGTCTTGCCACCTTCACAAGTGTGTTCAGTGGGAACAGGGCCTTCTCTATTGCTGCTCCTAGACTGTGTAACTCCCTCCTACAGGAAGTCAAGCTGGCCCCATCTTTGCTGTTCTTTTGTAAGCAGGTGAAGACCTTTTTCTTCAAGCAGGCTTTTCCTTAGTGACTGGCTATCTAAGAGAGTGGGTTTTTTTTAAAGGTATGGTTAGTATTTTGTTGCTTTTAATATTTTAGTAATACTTTTATTTAATATTTCAATACACTGTTTATTTAATTCCATTTTAATATGCAAATAATTTATGAAATAAAATGTAGTGCAGGGATTTTTCCACTCTTACCCACATGAAGAAAATACTACCAGGGAGAATGGCATTGTGCAATGCAAATATAGACTCTTTCATGATTTCCTTTTTCTGCATCACAGCAATAAAGCAATTAGCTTCACAGAGTAAAATCACAGATCCCAAGGTCATATGGGGTCCCAATTGCACCCTCCAGTACACAAAGTATGGTGGATTTGCTTTTCCCTGGCTCTAGTGGTACAGATTGCACGAGCTGTTTGTTTTTTCTACTTGGTCTCACCAGTTGGGTTTGTGGTTGTTCTGGCTGTTGCGAGAGAACAAGTGGACTGGGGAGAAGAAATTCCTTGAACCTGGGAAGTAGAAACCCATTATCTGCTACACCGTTTGCCCTGAATCTTTAGAGATCTTACCCACATGAGGAACATCCTAGTAGCATGAAGCTTCCACATTTTTATAATGCAAACTACAAACACAAACTCTTTGGGGTTTACTTTTTCTGTATGATCCCATAACCACATTTGCAAGCTGACAACAGAGGGCAGTAAAAGCCCACCTTATTTGCAAACTACTGATTAGTCTAACAGGAATGAAAGAAAAATGTTGATATATAAACCTCAAGCTAGGGACGATCATTTGCAACCAACTTGTACTGCAATACCATTCTGCTTTTTATTTGTGTTTCAGCTGCTGTATTTCCCATTTTTTTGAGATACTGATCTTATTGACAAACATTCAGTTTATTCTCATATATATGGAGACTAATGTTTTTAAGCTGTTCTTTCCAATATGATGTAAGAACATTTATATCACTCAATTTGTTTTGTTAGAACCACTGATTTCATGCACTTAAAAAAACTTTTATTAGTACTGGGATTGCTACTGGTTTTGTTCTATACAGAAGAATTAGTAAGAGGAAAATTAAAATTGCCCTACAGAATTCACTCTACACATTTTGAGATGGATCTATAAGCGTGCTTTTATATATATATATAAACCAACAGCATAATCTGATGCTTTCAGAAGGTAGCCTTCACGAAGCTTTTAGTTGTAGTATAAAATAATCTGAAACTAATTATATAATCAATAAATTTATGTTTCTTCTGGTGTTTAACTGTCACTTAAAATAGAAAACAATTGAAATAATGATTTTTAAACCAATAATTTAAAAACCACTGTACTAAAAACAGAAACATTAACAGCAAATAAAACAGCATGTTATTTAAAAAAAAACAAATCTGATAAAACAAACTCATCAGAGAGGTTGTTGCCATATGGTGAACACCAGATGAAAAAACTCCAACTGAGCCCCCAAGGATGAATTTAGGAATAGAACTAAGATACTGTTTCAAGGAAAACAATGTGTTTGTAAAAGAATTAAGAAAAATTATGTCAAATGAAATAAGGTTGTACACATGTCCGTCTGCAGCTTAATCATGTTACAAATCAGAAAGCTCCAGAGCTTCTGTCAGAACTGCCTGATCTATCTGCAAAGAAAACAGATGCCATCACATTAATTTCCATTGAGTATTTCTGGGTTTTATTTGAAAGTTGTTTAGCACAGAATTCACACTTCATGGCTGAGTTTCTGCAAGAGTAAGGAGAAGTGATTGTTCTATAAGGTAAGCTACATATTAAAGCTCTTACAGGGGAAAGCTGATGGTGTAGCTTCAAGACCCCAAAGGTTGGCTTTCCATAATTATCTCAACAAGAAGAGAAGGCTGGACTGACTTGAACTAGTTCATCCCTTGCCGGTACCTGACATCCAAGGAAAGAGAGAAAATTTGACAAAGTGCATAAAAGCCCCTGTTCACTAGACATTATTTTTATCATTGTGCTGCAGTAATACAGTATATCTTGCAGCAGGAGCTCCAAGTGTAAGGAAAGAAAAGTATATCTGAATGTGAATTGAGGATACAGGCCCATGAAAACAATGTTTAGCAAAAACCTTGGAGCAAATAGGCCCTCTATCCAGCTTTAGATTTCACCATCATAAATGTTGAATAAAGAATTGGAAAATGTAACAAAATACAAAGACCTGGAAACTGAAACATCTCACTTGCGGATGAAATGCACTTCAGTGGTTCCCATAGTCATTGGGGCTTTGGGAATAATATCAAGAACCTTAACACAGTACTATAAGCAGATCTACAAAAAAGGTAATATTAAGAACAGCATACATACTGTGCCGATATTTAACAGATACTTAGGTTTTTGGTTAAAACTTGTATCTGTTACATAATACCAGTCAATGTTTTTATAATTTTGACTAATTTTGACTATGCCTGGTATTTTTCAATAATGATGATGGTAAACATCTCACTAATCCCCTTGTCAATAATTTTAAATAAAACTGGATTGGGCTACCATATTTCAGAACAAGTAGGAAAAATCAATTATCTCTTATTCATGGATGACCTAAAACTATATGCAAAAATTTCCACATAGAATTACTATTAAACACAGTGCAAATATTTACTGAAGATATCCGAATGAAATTTGGAATTGACAAATAGGCATCTCTGTCTATACACCATGGCAAGAGCCAAAAACGAGATGGCAATATTATCAAATCCCTATCAAGCAATGAAAATTATAAATACCTTGGAATTCTAGAATCAGATAACATTCTGCACACAAGTTAAAGAACTGACAGAAAAGGAATATATCAAAAGACTGAGGAAAATCTTAAAATCAAAATCAAATGGTGGAAATACAATCAAAGCCATAAACACATGGGCTGTTCCAGTAATTTGATACCCAGATGGAATAATAGATTGGACTCAAAACAGATTAGAAGAACTAGACAGTAAAACACAAACTAATGAACATGCATCATGCACTACATCCAAAAAGTGATGTGGACAGATTTTATTTACCATGAAAAATCTGAGGCCATGGATTACCGCAAATAAAGCAGGTAGTAGAGGAGGAAAAAAGAAACCTGAATGATTTTATCAGTACAAGCAGAGAAAAATTACTTAAGGCAGTGAAAATGGAGAATGTTTTGAAAACAACAGAAACAAAGGCTCAATATAAGAAACAACAATATGAAAATAAATTAAACAGCTGGAAAATAAATCACTACATGGAAAACATCTGAGAAATATTGTTGGAAATCATGATCATAATTCAATAGGGACATGGCTAAAACTTAAAAAGAAAGTGAAGGCTTGATTTTTGCTGCAAAAGAACAAGCACTTCAAACCAACGTGATGAAAGCTAAGATCCAAGGAACTGGTGCTAACAGTAAATGTTAACTCTGCCAATAAAAGTGTCACCTCATCCGTGAATGTCCAAAGATAGCACAAACAGATTACAAAGTTAGACATGATAGAGTGGCAAACTTAGTGCACTGGGCATTATGCAAAAATTATAACTTTCCAGTCTCTAAAAACCCATGGTAACATCAGGTAGAGAAGGTGTCAGAAAAATGAGGAAGCCAAGATCTTATGGGACTTCTGGATCCAAATGGAAAAGACACCTTTAATATAACACACCAGACATAGTAACAGAATGAAGAAATGTCTGGATCATTGACACTGCAATTCCAGGGGGTGCCAGAGTTGAAAATAAGGAATTGGAAAATCTAAAAAATTAAAGAAATCTGGAAATTAAAACATCTCATTTGTGGATAAAACGTACTTCAGTTGTCCCTGTAGTCAACTGGGGCTTTGGGAACAATATCAAGAAATTTCACACAGTACTATAAGCAGTTGCAGAAATCAGAAATCACACCATTAGAGATACAAAAACAGCAATATTAGGAACAGCATATGTTCCAGTCAATGTTTTTATAGTTTTGATTGACTGTGCCGGGCGTTTTTTGAACAACAAAGCCAATTCTGACTTATAGTGATGTCTTCCAGGTGTTCTAATTAGAGAGCACTTAAAAGTGGATTATTGCTCCCTTCTTCTGAGGGTGACCTGTGGCTGTATAGGTTGCTCAAGGCTTACACAGGCTGGCTCTACACCTGGGAGGCACAGCAAGGAATTGAACAGTCAACTTCTGGATCCACAGCCAGATACCTAACTCAGAGCTATAGCTTTAGATAAAGGAGCCCTAAATGAAACTAGCACCAACACAAACAGCTTAGGAAATAGGATACTAAGTGTTGGACAACATTTAGATTATCTTAAGTGTGAATGCTTCCAAAGCAACCTGAAGCACAACAACCACCGTGTTAATAAAAACCCACATCTCTTTTGATCTCTCTAGAAGTACACTACTGCCTAGGTACCTGTAGCCAGTCAGACAGTAGGTCCAGAGTCATATGTGTGTATTAGAATGTGAGTTGCTGCTACATGATTCCACCAAAGCATGCTATGTTTATCTTTCCCAATTAAATCCTCCTATGCTGTAAGTGTGTTTAGTCCTATGCTGCTACTTCTGATAAATTTTCAGTGTTTTTTGGGGGGAAGGGACTGGTGTTATTTGTTTACTACTCTAAAGCCCTGTAACCTCTTTTGCAAGAAAGCAAGGCAGTGAGAGACTCTTCTTCTTATTATTATTCTTATTCTTATTCTTATTATTCTTATTATTCTTATTATTCTTATTCTTATTATTCTTATTCTTATTCTTATTCTTATTCTTCTTCTTATTATTATTAAATTTATATCCCGCCTATCTGGCCCACCGGACCACTTAATCCATGAGAGGTATTTTGGCTGAAAATTGATTATAATTGTGTATTCATTACATTTTAGTCTTGTATTTCTACTAATGAAGTAGCATCAAGGTAACTTTAAAAAGGCTGTAAAAACAAAGTAAACATTTAAAACCACTGAAATCATCACAATAATCACATACTTCAAAAACAGTTTAAAAGACTAAATTGCTGCAAATTTTCTGTAAGTGTGTATGAAAGGGTACACCTCTTTTAAAGGGACTGAGACCACAAATGATACCCCTGTATGATTCATCATACAGCGGAAGTCTTGGAATCAGTAGTGAACTAAACCAACAAACATTTATTAGGAACTATTATCTCTAGCACTGTTCTTGTCACTATGTTAGTAAGGAGGAAATTAGCTCAATTGAGTCTTTCCTTAGGAGGTAAAGGAGGTTTACCTTCACCATACCCTGCACCCATGCAGTCTACCCAACAGTAAAGGCTTATAGACCTCCAACCACCCTTCATGAATCTCTCTTTCCAGTTGTGGTTGGCATTTCAATTGCCTCTCATGGCGCAAATAGCATTGCTAGATCAGGGTTAGAGCTTCTGTCTTTGCTGGATCTCTCCTCTTATCCACAGGAGCAACCCTTGGTCCTCTGTTGGTTTTTGGATCCTCCATTGTTAAGTCCCTTCAGCAATCAGTAAGGGAGGAAAGGACCTAAGGAAGAACTGCCTTGTGGTGCCGCATAACCTGCATACACTATGGGGTCCAAATCGTCCCCACTCCACTCTGAGGAGTCTGCCCTGTTGTCAACCTCACTCTCCTCCTCTTCTTCCTTGCCCTCAGCCATTCTCTTTATCTCTCTTATTCTCCTTTTGGTAGCATAGACTTTGTCTCACTTTCCTCATTTTCCAACCCCTTTTGGTCTTTGCAGTCTTTTGGCTCCAGAGTAGAGTTCACAATAAAAGGGAAAACTCAGGAAAAGGGCTCCACCCCGTGCCCTCCAAGTATCCTTGCCAGGTATCAATGAAGACCAATGAGATGTGGAGATAGACTCTTCCTAAATGCTAAGCTCATCTGCTCAGTGTAACATTACTGTGAAGCAGAAGAAGGAAAGGAACAATACTATGCATGTTTACTTAAAACAGAAGCAAACATTGCTAACCTTGGTGATCTCAAGTTAAGTGTGGATAGGTTTTATTTATTTATTAAATTTATACCCTGTCCATTTAGACCCAAGTCTACTCTTGACGGCTAACAATAAAAAATGGCATAGAAGCGATAAAATAAAATCAGCTGGAATCAGCACTGCAACTAGCAGAACAGATAACAAGACAGGAGAATTTATAATACAAAAAAAGGAGGGCAATTACAAAAACCCAAACAAGACTGGCTTGCCATTACAGTCAACCCTCGACTTACGAACTTAATCTGTTCCGGAAGGAAGTTTGTAAGTCAAAAAGTTCATAACTCGACTCAGCATTTCCCATAGGAATGCATTGAAAACCAATTAGTCCATTCTGGCTGTTTTTGGTTCTTAGGTCGAGGGGCGGTTTGTAAGTCGAAGCATTAGTTCCCATAGGAACTAATACAAAGCTGGTTAATCCATTCCTACCATTAGGGGCAGAATTTTTTTCTTATTTTTTTAACCTAAGATGGCGTAGGTTTAAAAAAAAAAAGGCAGGAAACCATGGAGGGAAAGAATGAATACTGTTTAAAAAGAACACTTTTTAAATCAAGCACCTTTTACACCAAAACAGGCACCTTTTCAACCAAGCAACTTTTTAAATCAAAACAAGCAGCTTTTAAAGCAACCAAGTACATTTTTACCCAAGCAGGTTTTAACTCAAACCGAGCTCCCTTTTATCCAAGCACTGTTTAACCCAAACAAAGCACCTTTTAAACTAAATTTTACATTGAAAAATGACAATACCAGGCAGTTCCAGGTGTCTCTTCCCATCCTCTAACCGCTTGGATGAGCGAGGAAGCAGAAAAGCAGCTTCTTTGCTAAATTTCCTGCTTTCCCTGCCTTCCCCGCACTTTTTTTCCGTTCGTAACTCGAATCCAAGTTCGCAAGTCGAGTCCATATTTTCCTATCAGAGCGGTTCGTAAATCGAAATGTTCATAACTAGGGCCATTCGTAATTTGAGGGTTGACTGTAGTTTCTTGTGAATTATTCTTGAGATAAACATATTTAGGATTAGTTTTCCTAAAGATTGCTGGGCAGCAATCTTATTCAGGCTTCCTAGTAAATCTCACTTAAAGTGTGAATGCAAGATATCCTTATTTGTAATGCCATTGTGACTTTAGAATAATCCCAACTTTTTTCTTTGCTTCATTGGATGACATGATGAACCAATGTTTGTTCAGGATTCCAAGCTCAACAAAAGCAGCTGCAATCTAATGACCCCTTTCTCAGCCGTTTCCTCTTTCCTCTTACATCTCCATGTTGATCACCACCATGAGACCAAATGGTAGATGTGAAGCCAATCCAATCTCTTATGTTGTATATCTGTACACTGGGCAAATTGAAATAGGAGCTGTACCTCATTTTCCCTGTGGCACAGTGGTAAAACTGCTGTACTGAAGCCAAAACTTGGCTCACAATACAGGTTCATTCCCAGGTAACCGGCTTGAGGGTCACTCAGTCTTCTAGCCTTACCAGGTGGGTAAACTGAGTACCCAACTTTCTGAGTGGTGGTGTATAGCCTGGATAATGGAATTGTAAATTGCCCAGAGAGTGCTTTAAGTGCTGTGGGGTGGTATATAAGCAGCATGCTTTTTACCCCTGTTTGGAAATGTAATTAAAAAATGAACACACACCCTCAAACACAGAAATGTTAACAGAATGGATCTTGGTTTCATAGTTAACTTCCAATTACATGAAACAAAACAGCACTCACTGTGTACATATTAAAAATATTTTTTCACAATAAATATTTGATTATCTAAGAACTTTACTTGGGCTAAATAGCATATTTTTCATGTTCATCAGCTTGCAAGAAATAGCATATTTCTCACAGAATTTACATAACTATGATAAATGCTTCTCCCATAGGAAAACGCAGTTTTGATGGTTATCTTTCATGACAATAGGTTTTTCCCCTACATGCACAGTCTATACTTCAGTGACATTTACAATAATATGTCAGGACTAAATTTTGAGTTATGTGGCGTAAGAAACAATACTAAGAAAGGGGGGATAGAAAAGGAATTGTAGATTTTTTCTAAAAGTAATCAGTGTTACAACAAATTTGAAAGAGTTAAAACTGGCAAATTAAAGATGCAAAATGAAGACATTTCTCAAGAATATTTGTTTCAAAAAGAAAAGGAAGCAGTAATATACAAGCAGTAGGCATCCTTCAGTCGAGAGACTATGGAACTTGCTCTGAGTAGAAGTCTTGGAACACATCTAGTGTGGCCGAGAAGGCCAATTTGAGAGTGACAATCCCTTCCACACTGAAGACAAATACAACCTGTCCCCTGTCCAGCTCCCTGATTTTGCTGCTTTCGGGCTGCCTCTTATGCCTCTGTCTGCTGGACAACTGCCTCTTCAAACTGGGAGAGGCCATGCTGCACCGCCTGCCTCCAGGCTTGAATGCTCAGATGCCAAGGTTTCCCATCTGTTGAGGTCCATTCCTAAGGCCTTCAGATCCTGCTTGCGGATATCCTTGTATCGCAGCTGTGGTCTCCCTCTGGGGCAATTTCCCTGCACTGAATCTCCATACAGAAGATCTTCTGGAATCTGACCATCAGCCATTCTCACAACATGCTCAAGCCAAGGTAGACGTTGCTGTTCCAGCTTGTTCTAGGACTACTCTATTTGGAACTTTATCCTGCCAGGTGATACTAAAAATGCATTGGAGACAATGCATATGGAAGGTGTTCAGCTTCTTCTCCTGCCGTGCACAAAGGGTCCATGACTCACTGCAGTACAGGAGTGTACTCAGGACACAGGCTCTATAGACCTGGATCTTGGTATATGCCGTCAGCTTCTTATTAAGCCATACTCTCTTTGTGAGTCTAGAGAACATGGTAGCTGCTTTGCCAATGCGTTTATCCAGCTCAACATCTAGGGAAAGGGTGTCAGAGATTGTTGAGCCAAGGTACAAGATGTTAATAGAGGGAGGTGGGTCCACGCCCTGGCCCATGACTTGTGTTTTCTTCAGGCTGTTTGTTAGTCCAAAATCTTGGCAGGCCTTACTAAAATGATTCATAAATTGTTGGAGCATATACAATTTAACTACCAATACTACATGGCCAAGTTTCATTTGAATTGTTAGCCCTTTCTAACTTCAATACTTGATTTTTAATGTTATGCCATTAAAAGTTTTAAGAGACACACTAAAACAGTGGTGCCTTGACTTACGAATGCCCCTACTTATGAACATTTTGACTTACAAACAGCTCCAGTCGCAACATTTTGCTTCGACTTGCAAACGCAGCTTCTACTTACAAACAGAAAAAAGGCAGGGGAAAAAAGTCAGGCAATTCAAATTTCTAACTGTAGGTGGCAATGAGGCTGCTTTGTACTGTAGCTCCTTCACTTTCGGCAGTTAGACAGTGTGTCGTTGTTGTTGGAGGCTTGGAGCTGCCTCCTTCTGCTTCGGAGTGAGTGTCTGCAGGGAGGTAAGCTGCTGTTTTCTCCTTTTAAAAAACTGTTCTGGGTGGGTTTTGGCTGGTGTCGGTATGTTTCTGTGCTGTGTTGTTGGTGACTTTTGGAGGTTTTTAGCCTCAGCAACGGAGGTGGCTTTGCTGCCTATTTTTGGAGTTCTTTTTGTTTTCTTAAAGCCCCAGCGCCTTCCAATCGGGCTTGCTGTGTTCTTTTTATTTTTTTGGTGATTTTTTTTCCTTTAGCTGGAACAGATTAATCAATTTTCAATGCATTCCTATGGGAAATGGTGCTTCCACTTACAAATGTTTCGACATACAAACACCATTCCAATACGGATTAAATTTGTAAGTCGAGGCACCACTGTATACCTTGCTGAGTATTTTAATATGGAAACTACCAATGACAGGGTTTGGGTTTGATGTTCCATAGGGTCCCTTCCAGCTCAGCAGTTCTAAGATGGTGATGATGATCTTAGAACTGCAGAGCTGGAAGGGATCCTATGTATCATTGTCTAGCTTTTCTAGAAGGCACAGTGGTGAATCAAACTCCCAGTCTCCCCTAAATCACTGAACAATCAGCAGCAACATATTGTGTTAACACTTGCCTTTGCAAGTATAACCCCTGTGAAATATTGGTTCAGCCCAAAGGGATGGGACTAAGGAAGAGCAGGGTTGTGAGTAGAGATCTGAATCAGAGGGAGCTTGAGAGGCAGGAAGTGCTGTTGCCATTTAGATTGTTAAGACCCTTGCCAACTAGGTCAAGGCAGCCATTCTTAAGAGGGGCTATATGGCTCTCTGGGGGCCCTGACACATTTGAAGGGGGGGTACAGACTAGAAACAATGCTTCACACACCACCTTAAAAGGTTTGTTATGCAACTTACACAATCCTGATGCAGCCTATATTTCTTTCATATCGTGTTTATGGTCATGGCCAAAAATGGCTGGTCTCGGGAGCATGTGGAGCTGATTCTTTTATGTTATGAGTACCCAACCCAGTTGAGAAAAACTTGGATTTGAATTCAAAAGGACACTTGAGCTTTGTAATTCTATAAACAACTTCTGGTGCTTATAGAATTGGTGCTGTTGCCTAGGACCTGGGTGCACGAATTGTAGTATTTTGTTGTTATAATGGCTCATGTTGTCTTTTATATAACTGTGAATAGGAAGAGACTCATTTTGTGAAATTGTGTTTGCAACTTCATCAGTAGATATTTAAGTAACATGTCAGCAAGGATAAAAGAAAATTGTTATAAAGTAATATGGAGGTGGTATTTAACACCGGTTAAAATGAATATAATGGATAAAAGTGTGTCAATATTATGTTGGAGGTGTAAAAAAGAGGACGTATTTACACATGTGGTGAAAGAAAGAATGGAACTTAATCTTTAAAGAAATATCTGAAATAATTGGATTGAATATTCAAATGTCTCCGTTAATAGCTTTATTGAATGTAATTAAGAAAGATCAATTGTTGAAAGAAAATAAGGATTTAATAGTAATAATGATTACGACTGCAAGGTTAATTTTTGCAAGAAACTGAAGAAATGATAATCAATTTAACTTAGAGGAATGGTATAGAGAATTATGGGATATGGCAATTAATGATAAACTGACATGTGATATGAAAATAAGAAGAGGCCAATTGAAAAATAATGATGTTAAGAAAATATGGGATGTATTTTTGGAATATGTATTTCGGAGAGGGAAGGGGTATTCACTGAGGGAAGAAACAATGAAATTTTGGAGTGAAAATGGATTGAATGAAGTGTAATGCTAGTCCTGAAGGTGACAGGAGCACATGTGTAATTGTATTTTATTGTTCTGTATTTTTTTAAAAAAATTAATAGTTTTTTTGTGTGGTAGTAAGTTTATGTCATATTAATTTTTTTAAAAAGGCCCACAGAACTCAAAAGTGGTATACCACTTCAAAATAGTTATTAAATGCAGGGAAGCCATGCCAGGCATAAGAAATTTCAAAATCCATTTTGGGTTTATATGTTTATTAGACCTAATAAAGGTACAGTGGTGCCTCGCATAGCGATCGCTCCATATAGCGAGAAAATCGCTTTGTGATGGACTTTTTGCCATCGCAAAAGTGATCGTTTTGCGATGGTCCCTATGGGGGAAATTCGCTTTGCGATGATCGCAGGGAAGCGATCATCGCAAAGCCCCCATTTTCAGCCAGCTGATCAGCGGTTTCAAAATGGCCGCCGGGTAAACAAAATGGCCGCCCGCTGTTTTCAGGCATGGATACCTCACTTTAGGGGCACTGAAAATGGCGGCGCTATGGAGGATCTTCACTTAAAGATGAGTTTTTAGCCCATAGGAAGGCATTAATGATGTTTAAATGCGTTTCTATGGGCTTTTTATTTTCGCTTAGCGATTTTATCGCTTAGCAGCGATTTTTTTCTGCACGGATTAACATTGCTAAGTGAGGCACCACTGTATCAGTATCACATGAAATTTCAAATGTGTCTTATAGCCAACATAGCTTCCGGAGCATTTTGTAGACCATAGAGAGCTAATCTAACAAATGGAACCCTGCTTTGGATGAAAATGTCATTCTACTTAGATAGTACTTCATGACTAGAGATTCATCACTCCAATATAAGGTAAAACCATGCAGACTGGTGTCTACTTACTTGTTTTACAAAATCCAGCATTTAAACTTTATTTTGTTTTACTTCATGTGCCACTTTTCTGCCAGTATTGGGACACAAGGTCCCAACAGATGATTTAAATACAATAAAATCACAAGGATTATAATGGAGTTACATTCAGTTATTATTACAGTGCAAGCAAAATTGAAGTCACAGAGACCATGATGAAGAAATTAATTTAACAAAACAGAAATGAAATAAATCTACTCTGAGAGATGCTGCTGTAATTTCTTCACAAACTGGAAAATCCTAGCTTGGACATTGAAAGTATGTAACAAGTATTTCCTCATATTCAGTGAGCTACAGAGAGTACAAATAATGGGGGCATTTCCGAGAGTTAAAACATCTGGTTTATTGTTTATTTATTTAATGTGCATCTCACTTTTCTCTTACTTACAAAGCATGAAAACACAGACTTCTCTGACACCTGAACTTGTCCTTGCAGCTGTGCCACTTGTCCAAGTCCATTTCTTTTGTGGTTGTAATATCAGAGAATATCATATCACCCTTCCTTTACAGATATGTACAGAGAGAATTTAGTTACCAGCTGCTGACAATTTTATCCTTAGGGTGGACAGCAAATTGGTGGAGGACATACTTGTGTGGCTGGGTGGAGGAAGGCATCTGTTACGTTCCCACAAGGCCCTTGGTTGTTTCACCAAGCAAAGGCGCACGCTATGTGTCGTTCAGCTGCCACCAGTTGATTACATTAACTTTATTCACTATTAATGACAGCGGTCCGGCCAACGTATCATTTAAAAACCAAGTAGAAATCGTTTATTATTACAAGTGATAAAATCCAGTCAGTGTCCTTAACTCTCGATTCAAAACCCCCTTTTCTTCTAAACTCCCCTTAAGTCATCCCCCACCAACTCCTATTGGTGCATGCAAATCTCCACATAAATATTCATGAGCAGGATGAATGCTATGTTCCTCCCCCCCTTAATTAGTTTGTCTTAGGAGGGGAAACTTAACGTTTTCCCCTCATAAACAAAGATTCATAGAAGAATGCAAATATTAACCTCTTACATTCCTAAGGATAAATATTGCTATTTTTACTATCACTGTACATACCTCTTAGTTTATTAATATCCAAGCAAATTTTGCACTTTAAGCATATTCCATAACTATTACACAAACAGAACAGTTAATAGCGAACTCAGATTTTAAGACTTTTCTGTAGTCATCTGGCCTTCTAGACAAAGCGTCTGCAACCACATTCTGAGATCCTTTTACACTAGATTTCAAAATCAGTCTTGCAAAATCAGCACCCATCTCGTAAGTTTGCTGCTATTAGATTTCATAGTTCTTAGCCACACCAAGGGAGATGGTCGGTGCAGAAGATGAATTTCCTTCCCCAAATGTAGGGCTGTAGCTTTTGCAGCATCCATACGATAGCTAGACACTCTTTTTCAAGAGTGGATAAATGTCTCTCACCAGGTTGGAGTTTCTTGCTGATGTAAGTCACTGGATGTAGACTCCCGGTGTTGTCTGTTTGGCACAGTACAGCTCCTATTCCCACGTTTGACACATCGATGAAAACGATGAACTCACAGTCGAAGTCCAGTGCAGTGAGGACAGGTTTTGAAGTCAGTGCCTTCTTCAGATGATCAAAGGCTACCTGACACTCTGACATCCACCTGATGTCTTCAGCTTGCTTCTTTCAGGTTAAGTTTGTTAATGGCGCACTATCTCACTAAACCTCAGGACAAAACGTCTATAATATGCAGCTAACCTAAGGAATGCTCAGATTTTCTTTTTAGAAGTCGGGGTGGGCCAAGTATTAATAGCGTATATCTTTGCATCTAGGGGTTCGATCATTTCCCCTCCGACTAGGCGCCCTAAGTACTTACAGTGGTACCTCGACTTGAGAAAGTTCCTACATAAGAACGATTCAAGTTAAGAATGGCTCCATTGCAAAAAGTTGCTTGGACTTGAGAACGGAGCCTCGACTTAAGAACCAAAAACAAGGGGAAAAAACCCTTTCCTGCCCTTTTTTTGGCCTAAGTTCACCTTAGGTCAAAAGATGAAAAAATGCAAAAAATAAAATCACCCCCTAGTGGTAGATACGGATTAACTGGCTTTGCATTAGTTCCTATGGAAACTAATGCTTTGACTTAAGAACAGCGCCTCGGCTTAAGAATGAAAAACAGTAGATACAGATTAAATGGTTTTCAATACATTCCTATGAGAAATGCTGCCTCAATTTAAGAACGTTTTGACTTAAGAACACAGTCCCAATACAGATTAAGTTCTTAATTCGAGGTACCACTGTATTTCAGAGTTCCAAAACTGACATTTAGCCACTTTCACTGTCAAACCAGCATCATGTAACTTTTGCAACATGACCTCTAGATGGGATTTATGTTCCTCCCAGGTCTGGCTAAAAATACCGATGTCATCCATGTATGCCATAGTGAACTCTCTCATGCCATACAGGTTTTTATTTACCAGTCTTTGAAATGTGGCTGGTGTATTTTTTAGGCCAAAACACATAATACAAAATTAATATAATCCAAAAAGACTGCAAAAAGCTGTTTTCTCTTGGTCTTTAGGATCCATGGGCACTTGCCAAAACCATTTAGTTAGATCCAAACTAGAGATATATGGACATTTCACTATTGTTTCAATAAGGTCTTCCAGGTGAAGCATTGGTAGGCTTCTGCCTTGGTAATATGATTTAGTTTTCAATAGTCCACACAGAACCTGATGCTCCTATCTGGTTTATCTACTAAGACTATAGGAGCAGCCCAAGGACTCGTGGATGGTATGATAATATTAGCTTTCAGCATCTCACTCAGCTCTGTGCAAATTTTTTCTATATAGGGACATGTTACTCTGAAAGAAGTGACAGCTATGGGCTGGGCATCCCCCATGTCTATTCTATACACTACTCCTTTTGCAATTCCAGGTTTGTGCAAAAACACTGACCCATATTTCTGAAGGAGAGTACACACCTCTTTCTGTTTTAATGATGAGGTAGTCCATTCCATTGTTGAACAGCTCTTACTGGCAAATTCAGTAGAAATGTCCTTTTTTGTAATTTGTGTTCATTACTTCAGGTCCTACCTTCTGGAGCTATAGAGAACAAACTTGCTGCATCTTCCGCCTCTCTTCCTGCTGCCTTCAACTTTTCCTAGCATTACTGTCTTTTTCAGCAAGTCTTGTCTTCACACGATGTACCCAAAATACAGCAGGTTCAGTTTCACCATTTTTGCTTCTAAAGCAAATCGTACACAAGACATCCTCTCAAATATTGGAAGATGGCTGCCATATCACCCCTCAGTCTTCTCTTCTCCAGGCTATGTATGCTCAGCTCTCTCAACCATTTTACAGGGGATATGGACCTTTTCTTATCCTGGTCACTTTCCCCTGGACATGTTCCAGCTTCTCAATATCCTTCTTAAATTGTAGCGCCCAGGACTAGACACAATCTTCCAAGTAAGGTCACACTAAAGTTGTTGTGTGCCATCAAGTCACCTCCAACATACAGTATGGCGACTCTATGAATGAGCAATCTCCAAAGTGTCCTATCCTCAACAGTTATAAACTAAAGCCTGTTTAGAAAGTCAATGCATCTCATATTTGTTTTTCCTCTTTTCTTGCAGCCTTCAACCTTTCCCAGCATTATTGGCTTGAAAGAAGTGCCTTCTCATTATGTGTTAAAAGTAGGACAGCCTCGGCTTCAGCATTTTTGCCTTCAGAGATAGTTCAAGCTGGATTTGATCTAGGTCCCATTTGTTTGTCTTACTGGCAGTCTAGAGTATCTGCAAACCTCTCCTCCAGCACCACATTTCAATCAAATCATTTTTTTCCCTATCAGCTTTCTTACCCATACATGGTGGTCAGAAATACAAGGGTGTAGACGATCTTGGTCCTGGTCTCCAGTGACACACCCTTTTTAGATGATCTTTTCTAATTCCTTCATTGGCGACCTTTCTAATCTCAGTCTTCTTCTGATTTCTTGGCTGCAGTCCATTACATCCCTTGATCTGGACACTATACCTCTGGTGATGTAACTAAGCATTGCATTTGTTTTTTTGCTGCCATGTCACATTTGCCTCATGTTTAGCCTACCATAACTACCAAGACCCCGAAATCCTTTTCACATGAATGACAGCCAAGCATCTTGTGTTTGTGCATGTGTTTTTTCCTACTTTAATGAAGAACTTTACTCTTCTCCCATTTTAGGATCAATAGTTGCAATTCATTTTGTTTTGGCCCACTTCTCTAATCTTTTTAGATAATCTTGAATCCTGATTCTGCTCTCTGAAGAATTAGTTATCCTTTGTCAAATGCAAATTTGATGAACAACTCATCCGTATCCTTATCCATGTCATTTATAGAGATGTTAAACAATACTGGGCGCAGGAGAGCACCCTGTGATACCCCACTTGTTACATCTCTCTAGGATGATGTGAAACTATTAATGTACTCTTTGAGTACAGTCCATTAACCAGTTACAGATCCTTCTAACAGTAGCATTGTCAAGTCCACTTTTTACCACAAAAATATCACGAAAAAACTTATTAAAGCCTTGCTGAAATCAACACACATTATATCCACAGCATTTCCCTCATTCAACAAGCTTGTGATTCTATTTTTAAAAAAGATAAAATTAGTCTGCCTGGTCTGCTTTTAAGAAACCTATGCTGGACCTTAGAGATCATAATATTCTTTTTTAAGTGCTCACAGACCAATTGTTTAATGATCTGCTCTAGAACCATTCCTGGTATTGATGTCATGCTGACTGCTAGATAGTTGCCTGGATCTCCCCACTCTTCTTTGAAACTGAGGATGACATTTGCTCACCTCCAGTTTTCAGTTACCTAATCTGTTCTCAAATAACTCTCAAAGATTACAGACAGAGGCTCTAATATTACAGCTGAAAATTTCTTTAGTGGTACCCTTGGATGTTGTTCATCTTATTCAAAAGATCTGAACTCACTTAAAGTAATCCTATGTTCTTGTACCAGCTTTTTGTCTGTCTTGGGCAGCAGACCTCTCCTCACCTTTTCAAAAAGGCTGCACTAACCAAAAATACAACTGATAATGTCTCTATCCGAGACTCAAGGTAGGATCCTTAGGCAATTCCAAACTGAACACATTTCAAGAGAGAGAAACCACATATATGAAGAAACAAGTGAATTCCACTGGACCAGGAGTCTTAGGATAGACAGTATTTGGGGCCATATTTGATCATTATGATATCAGCCATGAAATCTTAATGTCAAAATGCTTAAATCTGAAATTTGAATTTTCTCACATATACCTGTGACGTTCACCTCTTTGAGGCACCTACTTTTTGTCCCCTCACAAAGGTTCCAGTCTTTGTTTCCCTCACTGCCACCAGTGGATTGCCTCTATCCACAATATAAAAGACGTTTGTCCAAACACTTGTCTGGTAAATGCAAACAAAACTTATTTATTGAAGTGTAGCAAAGTTAATAATAATCACAGATGTCCTTCAGATGTTCATTGTACACAAGCAAATCATTCACAGGTCTATCTATACATACTTTCTTCTTGCCATATAATTAATTATCACCTTCTCTATCTATTTATCTTAATCAGCTGAGCTCTATTAATATCTGTTCCTTCTCTCTCTGACTCGACTAACTCTCACTCTCACTCTGACTCACTCTTGACTGACCCACTTCTCCTCTCAGGCTCCGCCTTTTAACCTCTCTCTCGGCTCCGCCTCTCCACCACATTTGCCTAGTACATGAATAATACATGACTTATTTTGGATAACAAGGGGTGAACGCTACAATACCCTTCAGTTATTAAAATGCCATTTTCATTAAACAATTGTCTATTTAAGACATAATAGATAGTATGAAATTAAAATAGACAACATGTTTGATCATTCATGTAAGCAGTCTGTTTTCAGAATTCTGAATAACTGCACTTGAGTAGTACTACATAGAAAAATGTAACATGATTAATTAGAAGAGAAACTGCCAACTTTTGGCAGTCCTTGGGACAATTTTTCCCGTTGCCTTTCCATTCCTTCCTGACAATACAGCTTCTATATTGTTTGGATTCTTTAAAAAAAACACATACATTCATATCCCTGTCCATTCACACAAACCTCTTCCTATGAGCATTATTCTGGGAGGAGTAGGTGGAAGCAGGGGGCAGATGATGTCAACAGAACAGATAGGATGTCAGGTGAAGATGGAATGCTGTGCCCTCTCTAACCAGCTGAAGACTCAGCATGATTGTTTTCTTACAAATAATACCTGTGGGTGTTGAAGCTGTTCAGGGAATCTATCACACACACTCTTTGAAGTTGCTGTTTTAATTCTGTAAAATTTATCCTGAATTAAGAGAAGCAGAAATGCCTGTAGATGGTTGAGTAATTTAAAGGAAATATGTCAAATCCTACAAAGTCTTTAACGGAATAACTTTGTAAATACTTTCAAAGTTCTAAAATGCAATGACTTCAATATAATCAAGAAGTGTAGTTATTATCTGTATCTGATGATACAGGCTTATGAAAGTTTTGTTGATAAGTTTTGCTACAAGAAACTAATGTAACTACCTTAAAAATTATTTCTATGTATTTTGGAGCATTTTCAAAATAATTTAAGTTAAAACCAGTGAATGTTATTATCCCAAAGAAGGGACTGCCAGCATTGGAGGCATTCAAGAGATAATTATACAACCATCTGTCAAACATACTTTGATTTTAGTTCCTGCATTGAGCAGGGGGTTGGACACGATGATTTTATAGGCCTCTTCCAACTCTATTATTCTGTGATTTTATGATTCTTTGAAATACACAGTAGCTTGAGCACATAGTTCTGTGATACTTTTTCACCTGACAGTTATAACACTATCAACTGATACCTAGATAAAAATCAATATCTTATATTTTCCTCACAACTTGTGACAGTGAAAACACTTTCATACTGTAATCTAATTTCAAGGCCAGTAAAATGAGGACTGAAAATGTAGGACAAAATATTCAGTTCCTAGTTTTGCCATGCTCTATAGAATTTTCTGACAAAACAAAGAACTGTTTCCCATATACATGCATTCTCTCTATAAAAAAAGACCTTTCACTAGTACTGCTTACATACATTTTTTCTGCTTAGAATAATTGCCCTTGCACAAACTCTAGGTGGCAACATTGCACTTGCTGTGTTTCTACAGCAGGATGTAAGAGCTGGTGCCCACATATCCTCTTTATCAACATTTTATGTGCCACAGATCTATAGCTTCTTATTATAAGTGTAATGAAGCAGAAGTTATTGAAGCATTTTATTGATTGCTCAGATCACAAGTTTACTGTCATACTGAATTGGCACCTTAGTTGCTGAAGCAAACTGCTGACACCTTTTTTAAAAAGTGACAACTACATCTATTTCATGACCAGAAATCCATTTTCATCTCTATCAAGACAAGAATGCAATTTTCACTTCATTTAACTGATGTTAGGCCTGCTCAAGGCATGACACTTTGGAAAAGACACAAGTTTAAGGTTCTTAAAATACTTCTAGTAACTAGAATGCAGCTTGGTTGCATGAAATGTTTAGGCACTGCTCACACCTGTAAAGCAGCTTAACATGCTAAAACATCAACAACCCCAAAACACACATTGAATCCTATCAAGACAGTGTATTTCTTCTGCCATATCAGAATTACTAGAACACAATTACAGTATAAGAAATTTTAGTAAGAGCTTATTGTGATGTATATAGCACTAGAAAAGTCTAGGTGCTCAATAACAAAAACCAAATTTGTTTCAAGAGTAATCATAGTTTCAAATCCTTCTCCCTTTCTCTTAGGCTACTCTCCATACAGCCAAGGACTACTGTAAACTCCCCTGTACCTCTACTATTTGATGATATACTACAGATAAGTTAATTTTAATTTGATACAGGACAGCTTTATGTATAATGTCTCTGTAAACGTAAGTTTCTATATGTTATGTACAAGCAATACAAATAATATAATAGTATACAGTGATGGATTCAATAAGATAATTATTATGTAAACCTGACATCAAGGACAGCCTATGTAATAATCAGATTGTGGATATGCTGAGGTTATAAAAAACAAAAGTTATGAAGAGCATTTGTGATCCATGCCTAACCAGCAACACCAGAGGCATGTGTTTAACCACATAAATTGTAAATCAAAGGGTGATAAAATGTCAAATCATGTAAAAATTACACCCAGAAAAGTAATTTGCATGCAATTAAAACAGCAGTTTTATGTATTAAACAGATTTGGCATAGACTCACTCCCTTAAGAAGAATGAAATCAATTACTGAGCAGTTTTTTTCTTCTTTGCATATTATTGATTAACTTTCTCAATCTGCTGACCTGTACCTAGAATTAATAATATTTTAGTACGAATAACAACTAGCATAGCAAATAATAATAATATATGTAAGTTTCACAACTGGACAAGACTTTAGAGAGCTTTGAAAAGTTTTAAGTTTCTAGGCTGAAATTTGACACTATTCTTTCTGATAAAGCTTTAGCTTGATATTATAACTGTAGCTATTTTTATTTGAAAGGATTAAATGTACAAAATGCTTGTGACAAGAACTTCTACTGGATCTCCTGCTCACCCTTTATGTCACCTTACCCATGTTGTGTCTCGTTGATCTTAGTGACAAACAGAACTAATTATTTGCTGTGTGATTCTAAAGGACAAAAATAGTTACGAATCATTAATATCATTTAAAAAGGTATTTTCAGTCATCTGTTTGGCCTCTATTTAGTTGTGCTGGAGTTGTGAATGACAGCTTCCCTGCTTGAAGCACAGGGAATGCACAGCCTTCCTTATTCTCTGACAGTACCATGGCCTTTTCACACGTTCCTTCCACAGCAGTGTTTGTCCCCAAACACTGGGGCTCAACACAATGGCATTCCTGCTCAACACCCCCACCAACACCACAAGTACGTATCAAGAATGCTAATGAGACAGACAGCTCCTGCACTGGAAGTATTAACTATACTCTATGCTTGCATGTTTATGCTACTTCTCCATTTGGTAAGGAATTTTAATATTCCTGGCATTGTGTGCTCTTGAATAATTTCATCATGCTAGGATCTCTGTCTGGGGAAAATAAATTTAAATGCATAGTGTTAAAGCATACTAGCTAGTTTATAAAGTTTGTAGTTACTGTAGAAAAGAACACATTAGGTTTTTGATAAATAAATCAAGAAAGGAATAGAGTTAAACACAAATGTTAGTTTATATCTTTCTCTTTCTCTCTCTCTCACCTAAACCCAGTATGTTCAGAGATTTCATAAATTCAACAGTCTTCACTGATTCTAAAGGTAAAAATCAGTAGCTGAACATCAAACATCTGAATCAGATTCACATAGAATGCTTTCAGCCAAGATTTATCAGAATTACCAGAACTATATTTTCAATTTAGAAAATGTAGGGCAATTGTTTTCAATCACCTCAGATCATAGAAAGCCTCAGACTAACCCCAATTCCTTTTAGATTATCACATACATTTTCAGTGAAAGACAGATAAAAATAATTCACTCTTTATAACACAGACATTGAAGTAGGAACTGGTCTTTTATGAACTGAGTATTTTGACTTGATTCAAATCTTTCTTCCAAAAGGACAAGACCCAACATGCTGGTAGTATACAGTACTTACTATGATAAATAAACAAGACTTGAAAACAATATGAGCAGTTTTGATTGCACTTTGTGGATGTTAATGTAGACTCACTGGAAATTACAGAAACTGTTATAATGGAACTATCTGATGTACTTTGAGGTTGCCACTATACTGTACTCCTGAAAACATTTTCTCTGCATTCACACACTACTACTCCAAAATCCAGTATCAAAGGTATTAATCAGCATTTGAATGTTTTATGTTATTTGGTTTTTAATGAACAAGGAGAAAGAGAACATCATAAAAATAAAGGAAAAGTAGAGTTCCATAAAACAATAGTTAAGCAACAATCATCAGCTTTTTTTGGAGAACATATCAGTGGTATATCAAAATATGAAACTCCCAAACAGTTTACCTGGGCAAAAGGAAAGCCTCCAAAGCCTTTAGACCTAAGCTAGTTAAATAATGGCATGGAAAACTAGGAGTGTACGTGCTAAATGCTTATGACATGTTGCCAGTGCAGCCATATTCTGTTTTTTGAGGACTGACTGGTCTCAACCATCAGAAAACCTTCTGATAAGATCAAAACAGTATTGCTGGCAGTTTCACAGTTTGTGAGCAGCATAGCATGCTTAGACTGGTGCTTTTGCTGATGCACAAGGGAAGACAAGGGCTGCAATTGTGCAATGGGGCATACCTTGACATAACTGCAGATTGTACCCACAGTTACTAGTTAAAGGGTGACAATGGCCTGTTATTAAACTGGCCTGCAATCCAAAGAGGCCTGTGCAAGTGCTCAAAGGTCTTACACAAGTAAACAGGGAGTCTGTTTTTATCTTCTAGCTATACTCCTTGAACACATTCAATATTGCTACCAAGGTTCCCCTGCACTTCAAGACTCATAAGAAACTGCAGCTAGAGGAAACATCCACAAAAATATATTGTGTATAAAATATTGGACATTGCCTTTTGATCTTTGCTATATTTCTCTTACGTATATATGAAGGGAAAGAAAAAGAGGCAAAACAATTATTTCATAATATATATAACCAAAATGTAGTGATTACTAACTTGCTGAGAATTTAAACTTCTATTGTAAAATTCACAAGAAGTATCAAGAGGGAAAACATTACTGAATATGAACTTCAGTGATATGTATCCCTCCTATTCTGTATAACATACAGCTTACAACTAGCAGTGGCCACATTTCTTAGCCCAGCTGTAACTTTTATATAATTAATGTTATAATAGTAAAATCTGAGGTATTTATTTTTTGACCATTCATATGTTTCAGAACAACTCTCAAAAGTTCACTACTAGTAATTTATGACTCTTGAAAACTGCAATGTTAAAGAGGAACACTAATTCTCTACTGCTGTATCCTTGACCACATGTTGCTCTTTCTAAATTCAATTATTATTTATATTTGAAATTGCATAACTTTTTATATATTTGGAGCACTTTCCCTATACTGTATATGTAAACTTAGAATTTATCCAAAGTAACAGAGAAACTCACAGTATTCTACATGTAAAAATCAAGAAAGAGAAATACTATTTTAATTTAGTTATAAATTTTCTAAAACTTTGATTTATTGGCTCTGTGTGTGTGTGTGTGTATGTGTGATGTCATCTTACTGTGAGGTGGTAGATCATATATATTTCTCTATGTTTTGCATTGGTATTGTCTTAGAGATAAAGTAAACAATTTAAAATTGATAGTTCCATAGGTGTTCCCCCCTCTTCTGTTAAAATATGTAAAGCATTTGTTGAAACAGCAACATCTATATTATCTCATTCTATATTCTTGGTTACTGTAGATCAGCATTCATTCAGAATCAAAACAGTTCATTCCAAAGTAAATGTTCCTTTCTCTTTATGGACTTGACAGCAGGAGGTGCTATATAAATGGCATGACTGACATCTGTTTCTTCCTGTCCTTCTTACACAGACCCCAGAAAATGAGATCCTGATGAATTCATAGTTCACTATTATGGCCTGAGATCTCTTGTAAATATTAGTTTGAGATGTAATATTCATTTCTGATCTCACATTATCTTCTACAACAGCTGGTGTGTGTGTGTGTGTGTGTGTGTGTGTGTGTGTGTGTGTGTGTGTGCGAGAGAGAGAGAGAGAGAGAGAGAGGAGGTTTGCATGTGTCCTTTCAAGTTCAGATGAATTATACATATATACATGCAAACATATGTCAAATTATTAGGAAAAGAAAAAGATACATACATTGTAGGTGAAATATAAAATATAGCTGTCTATCAAACCAAGGAAAAATAGATTTCTGTATAAAGAATTCAAATGCATTTCGAAGCTAACTTGCCTATTGCAGATGACTATCCCCTCAGAACAAAACATTAAGAGAATGGAAATATTTATTTGGTTATGTTTATATATTTGGTTATGTTTATATATTTTTACATTAAAAATATCTTTAGTATATTTCAGGTCAAGGTATTCTAACAGTGATTTTTTAAAAAATGTGAGAAGCACTATGAAAAACTGCATATGATGTATTTAGCTCTAACTGATCCTGAGCAGAAATAGCTATATATAATTCTCACAGAAGTCTGCAGCACAAAAAAATGAGACATAATATCCCACACTGAAAGACATACACAATTGTCTCCATCATTGTTGGCTTTGAAATTATAGGAGAAACATTTCATCTACCTATCGAGTACAGCAACTCATGCAATACATGTCACCCTTCCTTATGACACAGTGCCAATCATAGCCTTTTGACAAAAAGTACATTTAAAAATGAAGAAGAAAAAGCAGCGTTTTAAAGACTTGGATAACTCACCTGTTCACAGTAGTTTTTTTCAGATTTTAATCGTTGGTGTAAGGCCAATAGTACTCCTTGGATATACATCTTTGCTCCAAAGGGGCTGAAACCTTCTCCCTTAGACACCCAAAGAGGTCCTCGCAGAGGTGTGATGGAATTTTGCAGACATTTGTCAAGCAGAGGAACTATATGAATGAAGAGAAAAGAAGACTTTCTATTGACCCTGCTGAAACACATCCCCAAATTCAGAATTCTTAACATCTATTATTGATATCTGACCTGGGTTAAGTCTTAGAAAATCAGATCCTGTATTTCTAGTGGCCACCATGAAGGATGTATTTATATTGAGACCCCCCCATGTAAGATTCATAAGCCTTGTGAGCACACCTGAATAGTTTTGAAGTGTGTCTAACTAGCTGCACAGAGTGTCATGGTGTGCACTGATTGCCTTATCTTCTCATTTATCACAGATGAGTTGGAACCAACCTTGCTGAAATCTACTGGCATTGTCCTCATAAAACTGCAAGATCCATGTTATTTCAGACCATAGCTTCCTGTCAAGAACTGTATATATTTACAGATCAAACGTTCTACACATCTCATAATTCTTAAAATATATTGAAGTTTTCTAAGGAAATTTTGTTATAATCTATTTTCCCATAACTTGTGTGGAAAACAAGTGCTTCCTCAGCAAAAAACAAAAAAACAAAACCTTAATGTAGTTATAATTTGTTAACTGGGAAAAACTATAATAGATTGTATAAAACACTAAACAGTACATAGGTTATCTTTCTTCATCATTTGCCCTCCAGAAATGAAAAAGCAGACAAATATTTCTAAAGAATGGCAGAACTGTAAGTACAAACATTATATATAAATATATATTTATTTATAAATTATAAATATGTCACTTATTTTATGAATAATCCGTATATGAACTGCCCAGTGCAAAACAGCCAAGAACACTGATATCAGTATATACCAAAGACAAGATCTGTTTACTTTCCCTTTTTTTGTTTTGTTAGAAGAGAATTATTTTCAAAATAGAAAGCAAACTTATTATGCATTATTATGAGTTCATAACATAGGGATGATAAATCTCACTACTTACGCATTAATAAAAACTGGAGAATTTTCCCAGAATGTACTAGAAAACTGAGTACCCCCACCTCATCTACATTTCAGATTGTGTTTTTGAATGTGCTAAATCATGAATGTACAGCAGCACTAACAGGTCTTTATATGAACGCAGCTTGCACAGTGCTGATCTCTTCCCACCAACTGTCCTGATTCATCTGTGAAAACCTTGAGTCTTTATAGAATTTAAACCATGAGGATGGGAAGAATAGGAGAGGTTGTTTGGGGTGTGTGTGTGTGGAGAGCTTGTATTTCTGTGAAAAGGTATTTGAAGAAGAATGAAGGGAAACTAGAAGTAGCATCACAGATAGAGGGGAACAGGCTGACTATGTGGGGTTTCCTGGCAATAAAGGTATAGTACTTAATTTCTAATAAGAGAAAATACAAGTGTGTGTACGAAAAATAACATATGTGTAAGAAAGAAATATATTATCTCCCTGTAACCCTTGCTTTGTAAACTCTTTATATGGAAAACAGAGACTTTTCCTTATGAGTGAAAATTGAAAGGCCATTCTGTGTACGCTTAAATATGTACTGTTTGTTGTAATCAGGTGGGAAAGAGGAAATACACCATTGCTCAGTGGTGAGGAGAAATAATTAAATTTCGTCTAAACCACTGTAATTATTTCTGCTTAAGATTCAGTGACAAAACTTGAGTTAGTTGTTTTTTTGCTATGCATTTAATATCATTTCCTGACCATTCTTAAGTAGCTTTCACAGAACTCTCTTTTTCCACTGAGGCCACTCCTTTTTGCTTGGGCTTCCTGTTAAAGGAAAGTCACTGCTTGTCTGCAGTCCCCACTTGTACCCCTGTGGAGTGAATTCATGAAGGCAGAGAAGAATTAAAGCAGCTCAGCTCATAGCTGCCTAGCTTTCTGGGAAGAAAACTCTCCTGGACTGCAAAAAAGTGGTTGTTCTGCTGCCCAATGAGGGCAATGGGTCAATAGTGGGGACACAGAGATGTCACTGTCTGGCCTGCTCTCAGATGGTGGGAGAAGAACTCCCAATGGATCGCTCAGTGGTGGAACTCTTACTCCCACCATTCGGTACAGTTTTCCAGCAGGTGCACTAGAAGAGACATCAGCACCAGTGAGGTTGGTCAACTCTTTCTCTGCACTTGCTGCAATCAGATAATAACCTATCCCACAGATTGATGTTACTTGTATTTGGAGTACAGTACTTCCGGTCGAAGTCTATCTCACAAGATGGGGCCACAACCAAGAAGTGGTTAAAATGCATCAAAATGAATAGACATGTTCACACATTCACTGCTTTTTTATTCCACAATAATATATTGTGCATGCAAATTTCCCTGCCTTTCTGATCAGAGACGTCTGATGGATTTAAATACATTGTCAAATAACATTTTATATGATTGCGGAATATTATAGCTGCATAATACTGTAGATACGTTGTTGTGCAGCAAAGCAAAGCAATATTCTACAAGACAAATTTAAAAATTGGGCAGCCAAAACAAAAAATTAATAACTTTGAAACTGGACTTCAGATCAGTATCAAATTCAGCAGAGGAGTAACAGACAATCTGCTCTTGCTCTGTGCCATATTTGGAGAAGTTTGTGCAAAGGGCTTTTGAGTTAAGAGTTTTTAGTAAAGTGAAAACCTCCGTTTATTCATTTTTGCTCTAGAGAGAGTTCAGGCTTGACTTCATTAAGCACCCACTTTTCTGCCTCTTGGACTGTCTGGTATCTGTAAGGCTCTCCTCCAACACCACATCTCAAATGAGTTGATTTTTGTCCCTGTCTTTCTTTTATGTACTAGTAATGATTTTGACTTTGGTTTCCAGTGACAATCTTTGCTAACTCCAAGCTCCCCTTTTTAAAATTTCAAATAGCAAGGGGACATCTTTTGGAAACATGCACACAACAAGTTTGTAGAGCTTTGGGTCTGATATAGTTATTCTTCAGCAGGTTTCCTACTCCAAGGAAAGGGTTTGAAAACTGGAACATAGCTTTATACCCACAATTCAAAACTCCAGGAAATAGCCTGATATTGTTGCACAACATCATGCCCATGTTGCCAGTAGGAAAAAGGATGGCAAGCTTTACATACCAAAGAGCAGCCTGAAGATTGACAACACCAATATTTATACACAGTGGGGTATAACCCTATAACATCATAATTAATATGTTATTAATTCATAACTCTCTCAAGGAAAAAATAATATATTTTATATACTAGTCCAACCAATCTACAGAGGTAAACACGCTCAGTGCTAAGCACACTAAAATATACTGAGATCAGTGTTACCTCTTTAGGTTACCTATTTAGAACTAATGAGGTGCATGTGGGACAAAATAACAAGGTCTCTATCTATTAATCTATCTGATTATATCTGCTGATGGGACCTAAATGTAATTGCTAGTTTTAGCTAGAATAGATTCATTCAATCAACTCCTGAGTGGTAACTAAACATTTATGTAAATCCCAGTGATCCAACTGGCAACCATGTTAGTCTGTTTCAGTATGTGTAGCCAAACAACTAACAAAAGCAAAGTATTGCAACACCTTTAAGACTAAACAATGCATTAATATTAGCTTTAATCCAGAAAGCTTCTGCTAAAATACATTTGTCAGTCTCATACATATTGATGCAAAGAGTGTCAGCCAATTTTCTGAATTCCTTGGGAATCTGAGCCTTCTTGGCAACCAGGCTTTGCAAAAAGTAAAGCATCAACTACCATATTTTCCATTTCTAACACACCCCATTTATTAGACCCACCCCCAATTTTCTAACCCCAAAATTAAGAAAGCCTAGCTTTGAGGATTCAGCCTCTGAGCTCAGAACATGAGCCTTTTTGTCTCTGTTGAATCTTGAGCCTACAGGCTCCACCTCCAAGGAGGTGTGTTCCAATTGGTTTGTTCAGGGTCAGCTGATGTCAGTTTCATAAGGCTCCTGATTGGAAGAAGCTAAGTCACCTGCCTGTAGGAAACTCAGCCTGGTGGCTGAAGGCAGTCTGTTTACAGAGGCAAGGTATGTGCCATTTTGTTCTCTTCTCAGCTATCTCAGCTTACTTCTGTGTAAAAGATGCCCCTCAATTTTAAAAAAGTAGCATCTTATAGAAAAAAATACAGTACTTTGAATGGCTAGTATCTGACATCTCCAGCAGGAAAGAGTGTGTTGATATTTGCTACTTGAATACAGGAGATGTTAGAGTACATTTGCAGATTCTGATGATTACTATGATTCATAACTGTGTGGCTCAGAAGAATCCCCCTTGTCTGAAAAATGCTAGCCTTTTTGTCATTTTGGATGCTGCTGACCATGTAAAGCTCAATAGTCGCAGGAAGCTGTGAGCTAAGCCAAGTTGTAGAAGGAAATGTAGAAACCAATACTAGATGGATAGATATCCTCCAAGGTAGGCTTCAGCAGTATGTGGACCGAGAACTCCCAGAAGTACAAGCTGGATTCCGAAGGGGCAGAGGAACTCGAGACCAAATTGCTAACATGCGCTGGATTATGGAGAAAGCCAGAGAGTTCCAGAAAAATATCTACTTCTGCTTCATTGACTATGAGAAAGCTTTTGACTGTGTGGACCACAGCAAACTATGGCAAGTCCTTAAAGAAATGGGAGTGCCTGACAACCTTGTCTATCTCCTGAGAAACCTATATGTGGGACAGGAAGGCACAGTTAGAACTGGATATGGAACAACTGATTGGTTCAAAATTGGGAAAGGAGTACGACAAGGCTGTATATTGTCCCCCTGCTTATTCAACTTATATGCAGAATACATCATGTGGAAGGCTGGACTAGAGGAATCCCAAGCCGGAATTAAGATTGCAGGAAGAAATATCAACAATCTCAGATATGCAGATGATACCACTCTGATGGCAGAAAGTGAGGAGGAATTAAAGAACCTTGTAATGAGGGTGAAAGAGGAGAGTGCAAAAAACGGCCTGAAACTCAACATCAAAAAAACTAAGATAATGGCCACTGGTCCCATCACCTCCTGGCAAATAGAAGGGGAAGATATGGAGGCAGTGACAGATTTTACTTTCTTGGGCTCCATGATCACTGCAGATGGAGACAGCAGCCACGAAATTAAAAGATGCCTGCTTCTGGGGAGGAAAGCAATGACAAACCTTGAAAACATCTTAAAAAGCAGAGACATCACCTTGCCAACAAAAGTTTGAATAGTCAAAGCTATGGTTTTTCCTGTTGTGATGTATGGATGTGAGAGCTGGACCATAAAGAAAGCAAACCGCCGAAGAATTGATGCCTTTGAATTGTGGTGTTGGAGGAGGCTCTTGAGAGTCCCCTGGACTGCAAGGAGAACAAACCTATCCATTCTAAAGGAAATCAACCCTGAGTGCTCACTGGAAGGACAGATCCTGAAGCTGAGACTCCAGTACTTTGGCCATCTGATGAGAAGAGAAGACTCCTTGGAAAAGACCTTGATGTTAGGAAAGTGTGAAGGCAAGAGGAGAAGGGGATGACCGAGGATGAGATGGCTGGACAGTGTCTGCGAAGCAACCAACATGAATTTGACCCAACTCCGGGAGGCAGTGGAAGACAGGAGGGCCTGGCGTGCTCTGGTCCATGGGGTCATGAAGAGTCGGACACGACTAAACGATGAGATATTGCCATGATTACTACTAACAGTACCAGTTTCAGGTGAGTCAAAACTGGAATAGATGTGAAAACCAAGGGAGTATGATAGGTTACTGTTGCACCAGAGATTATATGAGTAATGGTACTTCTGTGGCTGATGTCCTGACTGTTTGGATAGCAGCACCCAGTACCAAGTGAGTTTACATCACTGTAGATGTCAACTCAGAAAGCAATTGTAGAATCAAAGCAACCAGAGTACCAAGATCAAATGATGATAGGGTTAGGTTAAATATGACAGGAATGACAGCATAGAATTCAATGTCAATGGTCATACCTGTCTCAGTTATGCCTGGTCCATGTATAGAACCAGGTGTTTGACAAGACTGCTAGGGAACTGATGTTCCTGCTTATAAGAATGGGTCAGGACTGATGCCATCTCCTGAAGGAATAGTAATCAGTCTCCCATACATACCACCTCAAAAGAGTGTTGAGTATAATGTGAGGCAGGAGAATATTCTCAAGATTGTAATCTAGTGCTGGTAAATTTGAACTGTACAGTAAACTGTTGGACTGGTACTGAAGCTGAGGTAGTGCTGACTCAGCATTAAAGGGACATTTATCTTACCCTCTGAAAGAATGCCTATTGTTGCTGGAAGTTTGACAACGTGGACCAACATCATTCAGGGTGCATCTTCCCAAGTAGCAGAACTAGTTAATTGAGGAAAATCAAGTGTGGTGGAGATAGTGAGTTTCTGATCTGTACACCCAAATCTGACAGACAATTGTGAACATGCAGATTGGAGTGTGAAGGACGGAGTGTTAAGGATGAAGAGAATGTGAAGAAGATATTTTTCTAAGTGATATATCTTGCTAATACAATTACTTCATTTCCTTCTTTTTGGGTTCCTTCACCAATGGAACTACTGATCTTTAGTCTTTATCTTCACTGCAGTGTCTGTTCTGATTACTGATGCAATAGCTGAAATACTGTTGCAGTTACTGTAATTGCTGTAAATTAAGAAAACTTAGGAGACCTTGTGTTGCATGCAGAGTCATGTGATTCAATATGCAACAGATAACGTTTACAGAGATTTCTCAACATGGCAACTCACTACCAAAAGTGATGCCATTTGCACAACAACTTATCGGGATTTTAGCCACTGTCTGTTGTTGAGGTCTTGTACCATAGCTGAATCTGAGGAATCAAAGTTGAATTCAATTGTGTAGGCATCAGGAATATTGAAAAAGTCCGAGATTGTTTACACATTTCAGTGGATTGTGTTGTTGTTTAGTAATTATGGCTGAAGACTGTTTTTTCACAAAGACAGACCCAAGTTGTGTGCCAGTTTCTTTTTGGCCTTTATGAATAAGGGTCAGGCAACACTGTACTTACAAGTCTCTGTGTCATGCAGTTCCTCCAAACAAAGAAAGGTACTCAGAGAGGCTGTCAGTTAGTGAAATATTCAAAATGTACATACTGTACTTCTTGCAATGATGCTTTAATGCTATGAATTTCTTGAAAAACTGCCTATTATAGAGTAAGAAAAAAAACTATGATAAAAAACTATATATACTGTACATATCTCTAAGATGACAAAAGCTGAGGAAAGGGGAAGGAACTATGTACAATTATGAAACACTCACCTGAAAAGAAAGTAGCAAAGAGAATTTTCTGAACAAAGGTCCATGGGAGGTAGACAAAACAGAGCTGAGGTAAACTGGAAAGCACTGTGCAGTGGCAAGACTCACATCAGCTCAACTTTAAAAAGTTCGAGATAGGTCTGCACAGATGCAAGAACAGAGTAATATGAATCACAAAGACTACAAAGAAGTCTAAGTGAAATGCTGTTGTGTTTTATTCTGCTTCTGGTGTTTCATTCTTTTGTTATGTAGATATTCTATCCCCCAAATAACACTGGGCAAGATAGTTTCAAAAGCCACTTTATGTTTGAATCTGTCAGTGGCCTTGTTAGACCAACCATGTTTTAGGTCTGATGCAAGTGAATTGGTGGAAGTGCTAAATTACTGTTTTAAAGGGCTAGTTACCAGGATTAAGGTTAATACACTGAAACTCAATCTCAGTTGTTCTGTTTATCTGTGCTCTGCTAGCCTCCAAGTTTTACTGCTAATCTCATTTTATGTGGGGCTATTTTCTAAAGACTGGAAATCTGAATTAGCTCAAAATACAATGATAATGATGATGATGCACTACCTGCTACTGAATACCAGGTTCTGCTCCAGCACGCACGGATGATGTGAAAAAATGTTAGGCTCACTACATCTGACACCAGCTGTGATTTAATACACACACATCCCTGCACCTCCAATAGAAACACTGGGGGAGATGGTTTCAAAACCCACTTTATGTTCAAATCTGTCAATGGCCCTGTTACGCAGAGAGCAAATATTTCATCATTTCTTAAACAACTCCACTGCTTCCCAGTGGATTTACAGACAGGTGGGTCTTTATCCTAAAAGCCTTTGTTGTTTGGGAACTGAGCACTTGAAGGATTGTTACTGCCACATCAACCTGAGATTTCATTGGGGAGAGGTAGTATTTATGTTGCAGTGCTTCATTTATGGAATTCAGTCATAGAGGCTTGCCAGGTATCTTTCAGAATTCGCTTCTGAACCGAGAAAAGGCATTTCATTTTTGTAAGGCTTTAAATCACTACTAATACTCTTTTACATTTTATAATATTTTGTTTTAATTAATTTCACAGAAAATAAACCCTTATTAAAAATTCAAAATCTCCCTAGCATATGCATATAAAATAGATTTTATTTTTTAAAAAAGTTATTGTGTTTGTCAGGTCTTTCGATGTAATTCACTTACTTTCCTCAAAAAGAGGGCAGGCAGAACCTGACTTTCCAATCCTTTCTTCCTTCTCTCTAATCCTCCCCACCCCAGGTCATACACCCTGCTGCATAAAGTGATCCATGATGGATCCAGGGCTTAAGGAACTGGGGAGATAATATAAAATGAAAGAGACACCTTCCACTATAGTCATATTATTGTGGAATTGTAAACAGTGATATGTCAGGGGAATAAAATGAGGAAAAGGGTAGGCAGTGACAACTATATTACTAACAATGGCTGACTATAAAACAGTTGGTTTGATTATGTTGCATTTATCTAGTTTTTAACTAGATAACTACATGTTGTTGTTTAGTCGTTTAGTTGTGTCCGACTCTTTGTGACCCCATGGACCAGAGCACGCCAGGCCCTCCTGTCTTCAATTTCCTCCTGGAGTTGGGTCAAATTCATGTTGGTTGCTTCGATGACATTGTCCAACCATCTCATCCTCTGTCATACCCTTCTCCTCCTTATGTAGATAACTACATAACTATTGCTAATGAACCAACTAGATTGAAGCTAAAAGGATGTCTTAATGCTGCACAACACATACAGTTGAAATATGGAATGTGAGAAGTGTGAATCTAAGTAAATGGGAAACTAAAGCCAAACATTGCAGTACATAATACAGTATGAGCAAAATAAAATGACCTGGAATGGGACATTTTCAGTGAGACAAGGGCAAAGTGTTACACTCTGGAAATGAAGAAACAGAATACTGTAGCTCTAATACTGAGGAAAGAGGTAACACAGGTAGTTAGAGGCTACAATGCAAGGTCTGTCCTTACAATATCAATCAGGCTTCTTTGAAAACCTATCAATATAACAATAATTCAAGTCTGTGCTCCAAATGCAGATACTGGGGAGAAAAAGAAGGGAAATTGAAAGCTTTTATGTAAGTATTCAGGAGGACACACATCAAAAAAAAAAAAAAGAGAGAGAGAGAGAGAGACAGGCTGATAATTATAGGTGATTGGAATGCAAAAGCAGAAAACAAAGCAGAACCAAATGTCGTTGGAGAAGTGGAGAAGTGTTTGACATTCAAACTAGCTCAAGCTAGATTTTGGGGGGGGGGGGGTAAAAGCCACTGAAGATAATATCACAAATATACATTGGCTACTGGAGTGCCTCAAAGAATTTAAGAAAAAGGTCAGTCAGTGTTTTACAGATGACAGCAAAGCCTGTGACTGTGGATCATAAGAAGGTATGGATTGCTTTGAAAGAAAGGAATGTGTCTCAGCACTGAATTGTCCTGATGTATAATTTATTCCCTGAATATGAAACTACCATTAAGACAGAATATGGAGATATAGAATGATTTCCTACAAGTCAAGATGAAAGAGAAAAGAGAACATATCATATGGAAAGTCAAACTAGATTCAGATGTAGGTGCAATGAAAATTGACAGAAGAAAAACCAGTAACAAGATACACAGATGACACCATTTTACTGGCAGAAACCAGCAATGACTTGAAACAACTTCTGATGCAAGTGAAAGAAGAAAGTGCAAAAGCAGAATTACAGTTAAATATTAATCATGATTACAGAACTACATAACTTTAGTGTTAACCATCCAAAAAACTTACATTGTTGAAGATTTTGTAGTTTGTGTAAGTCAAAGATGAATTTACTTCTGACTTATGTAAGTCACAAGTTACTTGCCCACATGCAACAATGACAAATAATGTTGTTATTATTATCCTAGCACTAGTTTGGTCACAAGCCTAAAATATCAATTAATTCCCTTCCTGGCACTTGTGTCAGGTATGAGATGTGAAGAAGGAATTGGAAAACAAAACGTGAAGGAACTGGTTCATATTTTTCAATCTATGTCTCTCTGTAGATTTTCTCATAGGCACAGTACAAGAGTTACATAAGATACATGATTTTTTTAAAACAAATACTTGAAAAAATAATGAAAGAAAATATTATCCTTGACTTTTAACTTTCTTTTAAAAAATTAAAGAGTATTTCACTTTGTCTCTGACAAATAACTTCTAAATAGCATCTGCAATCAAGTCATGTAACTAGTCAGATAAATTATTTCTATCCTATTTCAGTAATGGTAGTGCTATTCAAAGAAATTGATGTACAATATTCAAAAGTGTGGTCTGCAGACTTGGGCTGAATGATGAAGAGAACACATGCTATGTTTAAATGATCCTGACATATTTTACTCAAACAAAACTAATCTAACATCTGTTGTGTACTTTTGTTTACATGTTTTATGTCAAATCTTATTGTCCCCAAGGTACTTATGAAAGATGCTTTAGCAGTCGCTCTCTTAAATACCGATGCCTATCTGAATTTGGATTTTTTCCACTATTGAACAGAATGAGAAGCACACGATCGCTGTACTTAAAGCTATCTTCACAGCTGCCTTGTTTCTTCACTGATCCCATTAAATTGACTGCATATGCCTGTGGGGTCTGCAGTATTGCAATGCTACTGAACAAGACACTGATTTGTACTGTGCAAGCCTTATTTGGAACAAAATATTTCTTTGGTCATTTTATATTTTGCCTTGGTAAAATTAAATTTAGGTACTTAGGTCTTCTGGCCTTTGCAGATGTTAATTGTTTAGATGTTCATGAATAAGCAGCTTTTTAAAATATGAGTTAGCAAGCATGAAATCCTAGGAAATTCCTTCATTTCTAAAAAGCTCCATGAGTCATGTCTTCTCTAAAACTGAGTGAAGTCACTGTGCATTAAATATGCTGGCACATCTTCTGCTTGAGCAAGTGGACCAAAATGGTGTGAATTGTTAATGCCTTGCTGCTTTGGTTCACGGCTTGTGATTGATCATTTGTAACTATATCTACTCCTTGTTCCATGAAATCAAGTATGGAGTAATGGGTTCATCAGATTTTTGGGTTAAATTGAGAGTGAAGAGGTACTGTGTGTGGAAATAAGAGTTGCCATGTTCGGGGCTGGCCTTGTAACAGCATGGATTCTAAAGGCGATATTCAAAACCACTTCACTCATCATACGCTTACTGATTCTGAATAGGGCCCGTTTGCAGGGGACATTTGGTAGTTTTCCAATAGACTTTATGCCTCTTCTTACATCTATCATTCTACATACTTTTTCTGTAATACATTAGAATAAATAAATTAGAAATAGCCTTCAACTTCGTAATCCAATCCTCTTTCATTCTTGCCACCAATAATACACCTAGACATTTCTGTATCTCAGACAATACAAAGGCAATTCAGCAATTTAACTTCAAAACAATATCAACACTGTTCTTGTGAATCTCAAAGCAAAGAGAGGGAGTTATGCTAGCATAACAGCTATTTCTTAGCTCATTTCCACAAAATAATGACATTTATTTCTTGTGATTACCTGCTGCAACATGTTAAATAATTACGTAACGTGATGAGTCACATCATAGAAAATAAAAACTGGTCTTCAGTAAAAAGTAATATTAAACACAATCTACTAAAACACTTTCATGTCCTATTGACTTCTACAGAAAAGAGAGAAATAAGTATCCAAATATCACCATCTGAATTTTTTTACAGCTTTGCCATGCTTAGGTTTTGCTAGATCTTTACCTGTATTTCTTGAACACTTGAAAACAGAATTATTCAAAACACTCACTGATTTTGCATGTAAAGCCACTCCATATGTTTTGTGATAAGTACTAACCCATAATTAACCTTGATTAAATGAAAGTAAAACAGATCAACTGCACTAGTAAGTACAGTTGCCAGAATCAATTGCTTTTGCATCCTAGACTGCCAGAAGCTAGTTTCTACTTTTGCATCCTAGATTGAATAAATTATGATTATAACTAAGTGGGCTCTGATACACAAAAATACATGCTGTAATAAATCTTTTATTCTTTGGCAAAAAATGAGTGACTATTCTTTAGCTTTAAAATACAAACAAGAACAAGAATTGCAGGCATACAGACCCCCCTACAATATTATGTGTAATAATCAGTACACAATGAGCCTCTTCTACGAGCGTCCTCATGAACTAAGCAACAGAGGATAGATTATGTAATTTCTCAGAATAAAAGTCACAATGTACACATGCATAAACGTTTCAGAAACTCCAAATTTACACTAAAGCAAAGTTTTTATGTACAAATGAGGCTTGCTGAAGCGGATTCCACACCTCCCCATCCTTCCCATGTCAATCTCTCCAGAACCCCATAAGGTACCATAGAGGGGGTTGAAGACCCTGTTGAATCAGATGAATTGCAAAGTAAATGAAGGTCCCTGAAAACCAAGTATGAGAATCTGTGAACATTGCCCCTGCGTTTACAGAAAGGCAAATTCTGGATCTAACCCATTCCGTCCTCAAATGGAATTTTCAGAAATATATTCTGAAATACTACTGATAGTAAAACATTAAGTTGTGCACACACAGATGCTCTATAAACTTGGTTCTTTAAAACAAATAAAAAGAAGGACCACAAAACCGCCGAAGCCTGTGCTGCAGAGTCAGAAGACCAGCAGTCGTAAGATCAAATCCACGTGACGGAGTGAGCGCCCGTTGCTTGTCCCCAGCTCCCGCCAACCTAGCGGTTCGAAAGCATGCAAATGCAAGTAGTTAAATAAGTACCACCACGGTGGGAAGGTTCCATGTCTAAGTTGCACTGGCCATGTGACCACGGAAGATTGTCTTTCGGACAAAAAATGCTGGCTCTTTGGCTTGGAAACAGGGATGGGCACCGCCCCCTAGAGTTGAACACAACTGGACAAAAATTGTCAAGGGGAACCTTTACCTTTACCTTTACAAGTAAATTAGACAATCAATGAGTTAACATTTTCCAGTTCTTAATATTAACAATAGTGATTACTCTTCAAATTCAGAAAATTAACAGTACAAAATTAATACATTTGAAAGCTCTGTTGATATGATAACTGTATACTAAATATTTGAAAAGTCATCACAATGAAGATGAAACAAGCCAGTTTGTATTGTTCCAGAGATCAGAAACTGAACCAAAATAAAGGAGATTCCAACTAATCACCAATCATCAGTTCTTTGATGATTAGATAGATGAATTGCTTGGCAGTGGATAGATTACCTCAGAAAGTGGGAGGCTCTTGAGAGTTTTTTAAACAGAGATTAGATGACCATCTGTTAGAAATGTTTTAACTCTGCATTTCCTGCATTGGCAGTGGATGTTTCTGTGACTCACCCAAGATGGCATCAAGACAAAAATGGCAGAGCAGAAGATAATATCAAATTATTATATCTGATGATGAATTCTTCTTCTGACCACACAGAGTAGAAATTCTCAACTGAATGAACTATAGTTATTTTGACTTCAGTATACTGTAGCTATAGCTACTTCTAATCAAAGACCTTTGTATTAGAACAGACAACCCAAAAACTATGGAAAAAATAGTAGATGTTCCTGCCCTGTGCCTCAACAGTTTCCTCGATGAAAGGGATACCAAGGGAGCATCAGGACTCTTGGGGGGAGGGGTCAGAAAATTTTAATTTACAAAAAATCATTGTGGCTAACAATTTAATCAGCTTTACATGGCATAAGTTCCAGTACTATATTTCAGTGAACAAATGAAATATTGTTGTTGTTTAGTCGTTTAATCATGTCCGACTCTTCGTGAACCCATGGATCAGAGCACGCCATGCCCTCCTGTCTTCTACTGCCTCCCGGAGCTGGGTCAAATTCATGTTGGTCGCTTCGATGACACTGTCCAACCATCTCATCCTCTGTCGTCCCCTTCTCCTCTTGCCCTCACACTTTCCTAACATCAGGGTCTGAAATATTACTAAACTGGATTAAGCATACAATTAATATGTTAAATGAGAGGAAAATATATAAGACTTCAAAGTGTGTGCACAGATAGCTATAAGGCAGGGATGGATAACTATATCTTGTAGGTTGCATGTTGCCACCCAAAGGCCTAGATGCATCCCAGGGCTTCATATATCCAATGTTTTTTTAAAACATATTTTTCATGCCCAAAATGTCCCCTTGCACAATATTGGAAGCACAGGGGGCAGTTTGGGAATGTTTATTCCCTGGCCCCAACATCGTCTATTTTTTATTTGTTTTAACAATTGCTGCTCAAGTTTCTTGGGGTTTTTGTGGGGGTTTTTTTGGTGAAATCACTGTATGTGAAGCAGGGAGTTCTTGATTTTTATTTTATTTAAGGAAACAAATAAATTATTTTGCTGCTGAGTTAATAATTTAATAAATCCATTGTTTAGTAACACTTATTTTGAATAATATTTTTTTAAAATTAATTAGCCACTTTAGCCATGCCCCTTCCCACTTCAGCAATGCCCCCTTGGGAGTGCAGCTCCTGAACTGCCAGCTAAAGTGAAGAACAGCCTTTGGTCCCATTGAAGATGCTCACCTCCACTAAAAGATCTCCTAACACATTGTTTCATGTAGCAGAACTACATTAAGGGCAAAAGCTGAGGAAGACTAGTAGGTACATTAGAAACAAATTCCAAATCTTATCTTGTCTACACCTATGTAAAAACTTTGTACCAGATTATCTTGAAAACAAATGATGCGTTTGCAAATGTTGCAGATGGCTCTAAACCAGCGTTTGGTATCAGTAATGGACTGGATAAGGGTGAATAAACTGAAACTTAACCCAGACAAGGCAGAGGTCTTTCTGGTCAATCGAAAAGCAGATCAGAGAATAGAGATGGAACCTCTACTGGATGGGGTTGCACTCCCCCTGAAAACACAGCTTGGGGTGCTCCTGGATTAATCTCTGAGCCTGGGTGCCCAGGTTTCAGAGGTGGCCAGGAATGTATTTGCATAATCAAAACTAATATGCCAGCTACATCCATTTGTGGAGAGATTTGATCTGTTTTGTTTGTTTGTTCAATCGTTTAGTCGTGTCCGACTCTTCGTGACCCCATGGACCAGAGCACGCCAGGCCCTCCTATCTTCCACCGCCTCCCGGAGTTGTGTCAAATTCATGTTGGTTGCTTCGATGACACTGTCCAACCATCTCATCCTCGGTCGTCCCCTTCTCCTCTTGCCTTCACACTTTCCCAACATCAAAGTCTTTTCCAAGGAGTCTTCTCTTCTCATGAGATGGCCAAAGTACTGGAGCCTCAGCTTCAGGATCTGTCCTTCCAATGAGCACTCGGGGTTGATTTCCTTTAGAATGGATAGGTTTGTTCTCTTTGCAGTCCAGGGAACTCTCAAGAGTCTCTTCCAGCACCACAATTCAAAGGCAGCAATAATTCGGCGGTCAGCTTTCTTTATGGTCCAGCTCTCACTTCCATATAACACTACAGGAAAAACCATAGCTTTGACTATTTGATCTGGTCACTGTCATACATGCCCTAGTTAATTCCCAAATGGATTACTGTAACTTGTTCTATGTGGAGATGATGATGGAAAGTGTCAGGAAACTTCAGTGGGTCCAAAATGCAGCAGCCAAATTGCTGACTGGAGCTAGTTACAGGGATCACATAATCCCTCTGTTGCAGCAGCTCCACTGGCTCCTAATCAGTTTCCGGACACAATTCAAAGTGCTGGCTCTAACCTATAAAACCCTAAAATTACTTGGGTCAAAGCTATCTCAAAGACCGTGTCTCCCACTATAAGCCAGCTCAGGTGTTCGGTGAGGTGTTTCTCTTGGTCCCAACACCTTTACAGGTGCGTCTGATGGGGACACAGGAGAAGGGTTTCTCTCTAGCTCCCAGACTTTTCAACACTCACCCACAGGAAGCCAGACTGTCCTCATCTTTGCTGTCCTTCCAAAAGCAGGCAAAGACATTTCAGCCAAGCTTTCCTTCAATGATTGCCTACTTGAGTGAGTGGCCACATGGTTGGCTACATGAGTAAACTTTATAAGGACATTCATTCATTCATTCATTCGTTCATTCGTTTGTTTGTTTGTTTGTTTGTTTGTTTGTTTATTTATTTATTTATTTATTTATTTATTTATTTGATTTTTACCCCTCCCCTCTAGACAACGTCTACTCGGGGCGGCTGTTATGCATCACTACTCTGACTGGGGCTTTAGTACTCTTTGATACTGTCTTTAATGATATAGAATTATAGAATCACAGAGTTGGAAAAGACCACAGGGACCATCGAGTCCAACCCCTTGCCATGCAGGAACTCCATCAAAGCACTCCCAACAGATGGCCATTCAGCCTCTGCTTAAAAACCTCCAAAGAAGGAGAATCAACCACACTCAAAGGCAGCATATTCCACTGGTGACCAGCTCTGACTGTCAGGAAGTTCTTCCTGAGATTCAGGTGGAATCTCTTTTCCTCTAGTATGAAACCATTGCTCCTTGTCCCACTTTCTGCAGCCATGGAAAACAAACCTGTCCCTTCCTCAACATGACATCCATTCAAACATTTAAACATAGCTATCATGTCCCCTCTTCACCTTCTTTTTGTATGGCTAAACATTCCCAGCTCCCTAAGTCACTCCTCATAGGACATGGCTTCCAGTATTAAGCTACCTCTTCATACCCACTGTTCTTAGTTTTGAATATTGTCTTTTAATGATGTAAATCATTGCTGCATATTGTTTTCAGCTTAAATATTGTCTTTCAAGAATGTAAGTAACCTTGGGTCCTTTTTAAGGAGAAAGGCAGAATAAAGTATTTTGAGTGAGTGAGCGAGCGAGCGAGCGAGCGAGCGAGCGAGCGAGCAAATAAATAAATAAATAAATAAATAAATAAATAAATAAATAAATAAATAAATAAATAAATAAACAAACAAACAAACAAACAAATAAAGGCCCTTTTCCAACACTGCCTAACAACCAGCTACTTTCAGTGGGACAACAAGTTCTATGAACAGACAGATGGAGTGGCCATGGAGAGCCCTCTCAGCCTGGTTATAGCAAACGTCTACATCAGGGGTCTCAAATTCAATTTACCTGGGGGCCACTGGAGGCAGAGTCTGGGTGAGGCTGGGCCGCATCACATTTTCCGCCAAGCGGAGCAAGAGCCCGAGGAAGGCACCCAGGAGTTTCCTTAGCCCAGCTGGCCCTCCAAGGAGGAGGAGGAGGAGAAGGGGCACATGAGCTCTTCTCACTGGCCACAACCTCCTCCGGCTCCTTCTTCACTACCACCATCACCAGCAGCAGCAGGATGAAGAAGCAGAGAAGGGAGGGAGCACCGGCAACCGCCTAGCCCGGAGGAGGAGGGCTTTATATAAAAATAAAAAAAACCCTCACAGAATTTGCCTTGCCAAAGGAGAAAAACCCTCACCGGTACCCACGAAATTAAACAGAATGGGGCGGGGGGCAGGTGTGCGTGCGCGCACGCACACAAACACACACATATGGAGGTCCGGCAACCTTGCTCTGAGGGCCCCCTCAAAAAAATGCACTCAGCAGAAGCAGCTACCCCCACTATGACAAAGGAGCAAACTTTGCGAGGCAAGCCCAGGCATCCTCCAGAGCCTAGGCGGCTGAAGCAGGACGAAGAGGAGGAGGAGGAAGCACCACTGGGTGCTGAGGCAGCCGCTGGCCAGGCTGGTGCTGGGCCTGCCAAGAGAGCCAGAGAGCCACTTCCCTGAAAAAGGCGGCGACAGCTGCTGTTGGTGGCTTGGAGGCACTATTTGAGGACGGGCTGGGAGCGAGCTCTGCTTGGCGGTGGCTTGGGCGCTCAGGGAAAAGGCTGGCAGTGCGCCTCGCTTATCAGCGCTCCTCCAAGACAGCGCCTCTTGCACCATCCATCCGGAACTGCAGCCTGCCAGCCAGCAGATAGGGAAAGAGCCGGTAAGCGAGGCGAGGCTTTTTTAGATTCTTGACAGCAGAGGACGTGTGGGTGCAACATCAAACTGAAGAGGAAAAACAAACACCCACAAATAAAGTATTTCTGCCATACATCAAAGGGGTCATGGACCGCATGGGGAAACTTTTGAAAACCACAGCCTACATACAGTATTCAGGCCCACCACAAAAATACAACAAATGTTACGGTCAGCAAAGGACAAAAGGGACCCCCTCACCACTGCAGGAGTATACCGGATACCTTGCAGTTGTTGCCAGGTATATATTAGAACCACAAAACACAGCATCCACACCAGATTCAAAGAACATGAGAGACACTGCAGACTAAAACACCCGGCAAAATCAGCAGTAGCTGAACATGTCCTAAAACAAGCTGGACATGAAATTCTATTTCAAAATACTGAAGTACTGGACAACACCAACAATCATTATGTTAAACTGCACAGGGAAACCATTGAAATCCACAAACACCAGCAGAGCTTCAACAAAAAAGAAGAAAGTTTAAAACTCAACAAAGCCTGGATCCCAGCACTGAAAAATACAGCCCGCAAAAGGTCAATGAACTCTACCCAACCACAACGACGGGATCACTACACACATAAGACCAGCTAACGACACCCATCAATCACAGTGACAGATCATCTCTCCCCCTTATCACAACAATACACCGACAACAAAAACATGCTGATCACCACAATCACCCAATCTTCTGAAAAGGACAAAAGCTGATCCCATAGCTATACAGTGGTGCCTCGACTTACAAACTCAATTGGTTCCGGAACTCCGGTCGTAACTCGAAATGGTCATAAGTCGAAGTACCATTTCCCACAGGAATGCATTGAAATGCAATTAATCCGTTCCAGCTGAAGAAAAAAATCACCACAAAACCCACAACACTCCAAGACTCATCAGAAAAGTGATTAATCTGTTCTGGCCAAAGGGAAAAAAGAAAAAAGAAAAGCGAACAAACCATGTAAGACCCTTCGTAAAAGAAAAAAAAGCAAAGCAGAAAGCAAACAAATCGTGCAAGACCCATCGGAAATGGTGGGGAAAAAACCCAAAAAGCAAACAAACCCTGCAAGACCCATCGGAAATGAGGGGGAAAACCCCCAAAAGGCAAACCATGCAAGACCCATCAGAAATGGGAGAGAAAAAAAATCAAAAAGCAAACAAACCCCACAAGACCCATTGGACATGGGGGAAAAAAACCAAAAAACAAACAAACCTTGCAAGACCCATAATCTTGGTGGAGCTCAAATTTTCCCCAGCCTAGTCTTTGGGCATCCATAAAAGCAGATTAGTACTGAGTGAAAGCATCAGGGATGAGTGGCTACTTGAACACACCCAACAAACTATTTATATTGCCACTGTTACATCCTCTTTCTCCCTGTGCTGCCTAGATTCATTGCTCAGTCTAGTAGCTACATTTATTACACCAAGCTAATCTCAAAATTAACATGTGTGTGTCTGCTCAAATGCTCTTCAATTTCAGGATCCAACAAACTCTTAGACATAGATTGAATGGGGTGTGGTTAACAGGTATAGTGATGAATTGTCCTTACCTAGTCTCTCTGGGTAAGCCTAGTGGTATAATATTGTTTGATACTAGATTTATGTATGTAAACATATATATGCCTTAATTCCCACAGCTTTCTCCCGGATATTTTCAGACAGAGGATCATAGCAATCTCTCGCTGTTTTGTATTTCATGCCACATCTGGAATTGCATACACATTTCATTCTGTTCTGTTCACATCATGGGCATGGATATCCTCCCCTTTCTCTCAACCTGTCACAGTTGACTGATCACAAAAGTTATTTCTTCCTCTGAATACCCCACAGTAACAGCTTATACAGAGAAATTCTGAATTCTTCTCTTCACTTTTGAGAGATTTACCCAGAAGTATGTTTGTACCATATTGAGGGATACTTATCTGAACGAAGGGAGCACAGAATCTCTTTCATTGGTGCCATTTAACACATTTCAGTTAAGACATGGTGTCACTTAACACATGTAAATGGTGTCACTTAAGGAATCTAGGGGCTGTTAAATACTGAAGTCTCCTCTATCCAGTTAACTTTCATCTGAAAATAATGCTGCCATTTATGCTGATGGTTACTTATTGAAATGACGAGGAACTCTGTGGGAGGCTGTCTCTTTCCTCAAGCATGTACAACAGTCCCTCAGCTATGAAAATGAAATACCTTCTCTCTTTGCGGCCTGAGTAATTAAATATACAGACACAAACCACTGTACAATCTCTAATTAGGAGGACAAACAGATTAACAATGGTGGAATGACGAGCCTTTAAAAACTGTATTGAATAGGCTCAAGCCACAGGAACAAGAGACCACAACAAACCCCAACATTTGCTGGGAACATGTGGAAATGCTTTGCTGCTGGGAGCCTGACCGCACGGGTCACTGCTGACCTGGCCCACCACTCTGACACCTATTAGGGGATCCACAGGTAAATCTGGATCCTCATTTTATTGTTGGATCATCCTGCCTCATTCACAGAACCTGATGAGGGGGAAAGTTCAGATGACACTGACTTCCATTACTAATCCTCTGAGGTTGTATCTTTGATTTCTAAAACACATAGGCATGTAAGATTTAAATAACTCATGTTGTTCACTTTCCTCTTTATTTTTAAAATAGCATAAAATATATTTTTAACTTACCACTTGTAAGATCTTCCATTCTTTCTCCATGTGTATTGTAGATATATTTTGCTGGTAAAGTGAGGTTCAATCTTGTGGTACAAATATCTAAAAACTTCAGAAAACAAAAACCATCTTGCAAAGTCCTCAAACTGTAAAAACCTTTTGTAAGGGGCATAAAGCACCAGTATTTTTGGCTGGCACTGTATGGTTACCTATTTTTCTTTCAAGGAAGAAAGCAGTGCTTTCTGGGTTACCAAATTCCCAAGGGAAAAAATAAACACCTGAGTCTTTTATTCTGTGGCTGCACATGACTAGTGTTTTCCCTCTACAACGCTTCTTCAGCATTATGTTCTTCTGATTTCTTATTGCCCAAATGATCCCAGCCAATCCGGGATCGCAGAGCGATTGTAGAGATGTCACAAGATTATGCAAGAAAATCACTAGACAACATCTGTGAACGCAAATCAAGTCAGCTGAGATGGGGCCAATGCTTCCCACTCCATACCACCTTCACTCTGAATATGCAGTCCTCTTTTGTTTTCCTATTCGTGTGAACTAAAGGACATTGCTAAAAGTTGGGGTATTCTTGTCAAATAATCTTGTGATTCTAGTCTAGGTCAACACTAGAAGGGTCAAAATCAGAATTAAAACAGTGAAGTATCACTAGTCAATGAGTTGCTGCTTGTATTCTTTTCATGCACTAGTCATGTGACTTGATGTGTAATGATGACTGCAAGCAGCAACCTGTTAACTAGCAGTAGTTTGCCCCTATGATTTCTGCCACTGCACTTAACATCTCTGTAAAGAACCAATAGAATTCTGTCCCATGTTTTTCAGTTCCTTTTTTGTCACTTCACTGCAAAAGTTCCGCTCTCTCCTGGAGGAAATGTCAGGCAGCGAAGAGGCAGGAGAGGAAAACGAATGGTTGAGTCCCAGTAGTGGAAATGCATTTCTGTCATGAAAGTTGATTATACATTTCTATTTTTACAATTTCTCTTCAGTAATATTTAGGTAAAGGACAGAAAAGAAAAGGTGATCTTTTTGAAGAAAAGTGGCAGATAATTGCTAGTCTCTGTCTGTTTCTCGTTTCTCTCAGTTCCCTTTGGACAGCAGAACTAAGATATCAGCTTTATCTTTGCTATTCTAAACTCTATATCCCCATGCATCCTTCATGCCCTTTACAGTTCTTCTGTCCAATCTTGTGTCTCACTCATTCCTTCATTTAAAAAAAATAACTTATTCCCTTCTTTTTTAGCTGGGACAATCCACAAAGAATAGTTAGTGCAGCTCAGGCCATTACAAGGTCAGGGGAATCCCTGTATCTCTTTATGGTGTTATGCTAAAATGCTTGTAAGGTACTTTGTGTCCTCACTGCTCTAACCCCATGTTAGTGCTCCACATGATAAACTGCTATGCCTTTTCTGAACTAATTACATTAAGCTAAATGAGGCAATTCTAGAACAAAAAAAGTAAAAATAAGAAAAAAGGATGTTATTGTCTCTGCAATAACTGTGTACTATTAATGCAGTTCTATGTATGCAGTATGTATACATATACATCCACATGTTTATGCAATTTTCATAAAAGCTACTACTGAATCTCTATTCTAACCTCATAATTAAAAGAATAAAAAGGTATGCCAATGTGATTTTTTTAACAAATAATAATAATAAATAATAGTGTGCTATTAAGCTGAAGGGACGTGGTGGTGCTGCGGGTTAAACTGCAGAAGCTTCTGTGCTGCAAGACCAGCAGTCATAAGATCAAATCCATGCGACTGAGTGAGCTCCCGTCACTTCTCCCAGCTCCTGCCAACCTAGTCGTTCGAAAGCATGTAAATGACAGTAGATAGATACCACCACAGAGGGAAGGTAATGGCATTCTGTGTCTAGTCATGCTGGCCACGTGACCACAGAAAACTGTATTCGGACAAATGCTTGGTCTACGGCTTGGAAATGGGGATGAGCACCGCGCCCTACAGTCAGACACGACTGGACTAAATGTCAAGGGGACCTTTACCTATTAAGTTGAACCTGAAATATTGTAATCCTTTCTAAGCTTTTCTAGGTAGAGAGGACTCATAAGTGATTTACCATTCCCTTCTTCTGGGGCTGTGCAGCTTGGCCAAGGCCACGCAGGTGGGCTCATCTCCAAGTTAGAACTGTAGAGGATCAAATTCCCAACTCTGCAGGCACATATGTAACTCACTGAGTTATCCAGCCTTTTTAAAAACACATTTAAATTCTGTCATATTTCCATTTACCTTTTCTGCTTGGTCTGGGGAAACTGATATCTCATAACCATCCTGTCCCGTGCCATTCTTGAACACCAAAACTCTGATTGAGGCCTTCTTTATGAGTCTCTTCATTCGTTTAGAAAGCACAGGCTTGGCTTTTCTTCTGTTGATACCTCTAGGAAAGGCTAGACCATTCAGTGTCCAAGTTGCATTCTTCATTAACAACAGATGGTCTGGAAGGAAAAAGGAAAAGTCAATATTTGGCTTCAAAATTAACAGTGAACACATCATGCTCCCTTTCCCCTATTACACTAATAACACACTGGCTAGTATCCATTTAAAGCTGGTATTTTGGGGGAATACGACCCCATCATTCCACAAACCGTGACATAAGCTGTAGCAAGCTGTCTCTACTGATAGCCTGCATAAATCATCATTCTTGAAGGGAACAGATGTTCAGGGTATGAAAGAGCAATACCACAATTTAGTCATAATTAAAATTCACCTTAGCATGCCTCTGTAAATTATCAGAAAGGAAGATTTTACTTCTCAACTATAAAAATAAGTTCTCATCTCTGGTTCTTAACCTGCTTTTCCTTTGGTTCACTCTGCTTGCTATTTATCTCAGAAATGATCCATTTAACAGTTGGCTTCCTAATTCTCCTTCTTTATAAGTCTGAAAGAATGATTTCCTCTCATATATAATATCACTGCAGAGAATCTAGAATTCGAAAGTATGGATACTTGGCTATTTAACTCTTCACAGACTGTTATAGTAAAAACCATTAATCTGGATAAAATCTAGAGAACAAATGGAAATGTACGCAGAATGAATTTTTATCTTCCAGAACTCAGTACATTACATTTCATGCTACATAGACATATTTTAAAGTCTCTCTCTCTCTCTCTCTCTCTCTGTCTCTCTGTCTCTCTGTCTTACACAGAGACATACTCACTCACATGAACTAGTTGCAAAGTACTGTACATTTTACAGTCATCCCTGTCCTGGATGCACACTTTAATGATGTGAAGGAATTTGGGTGTGTCAAGGAAGTTGAGAGCAATACTCAACTGTCAAGAAGGTAGGACACTGTCAGGAGTCTAGACTCCTCGCGGGGTCACCTAAGGTGGAACAGTCAAAACCGAGACACCAGATGCATCCATCAAATTCAGGAATTAAGAGGCACATCATCATAACAGAACTGGTAGAGCCAATGGGGTGGCAAAATTCTTGAAGAGAAGTTATTGAGCGGCACAGTACTGGAAGATGACACTGGAAGGATCTTTCATAGAAATAGCAGTGCTAATCTGCTGTTTTGAGTGCTTTGCAGAAAAAGCAATGCAAGCCATTTGTGAATATGTAAACCTCGAAGATGCTAAGATTACATGATCTACAATAAAGCAAGAGATAACGCAAGCAGATGAAATTTCCACATTCAGTCAGCTACTGGGGAGTAAAGGATAAGCATAAACAGTGCGGCTGCAATGGAGCAACTGAAAACAATACTACAAGTTACAGTGGGGTTTTGACTTGAGAACTTAATCCGTATTGGAAGGCGGTTCTCAAGTCAAAAAGTTCTCAGGTCAAATCTGCATTTCCCATAGGAATGCATTGAAAACCATTTGATCCGTATCTGCTCTTTTCCGTCCATAGAAACTAATGGGAAGCTGCTATTCCGCCTTCGACCACTAGTTAGGGGGATAGTTTGTTTCTTTTTTTTTCTTAGGGCAAGAAAGGTTCAGGGAAGGCAGGGAAAATACAGTCCAGGCAGTACAGTACCAGGCAGTCTGAAGACTGTCTCCCAATCCACTCTCTAAACGCTGGGAGGAGTGAGGAAGCAGACAGGCACCCTTTTCACTGGCCAACAGTTAACTGAAAGTTCAAATTTTGCACTTTCCCTGCCTCCCACGTGTTTTTTTTTTCAGTTCTTAACTCAAATCTAAGTATGTAAGTCAAGTCAATATTTTCCTATGAGAGTGGTTCTTAAGTCAAAATGTTCTTAACTCAAGCCGTTCTTAAGTCAAGACCCCACTGTATCTAGAGGCAAAAGGAACATAGAATGTGAAAACATTGAATCAAAGTGTCAGGTCAGAGAGTTCAATACCTGAACATCACCCTAAGAGCCCTGCAGATCTTTATAAAACTCGTGTGTGTGTGTGTGTGTGTGTGTGTGTGTGTGTGTGTGTGTGTGTGTGTCTTTGTCTGTGTCTGTGTCTGTGTCTGTGTGAATCAGAACTCTGTCACAACATTTATTCCAAAAAAGAGTTTATTCTAGTATGAAATGAGACAATAATTTCCAATCCTATCAAAATTCATCTGAGCATCACAGTATAAGTATTTTCATTGTTGCAATGATTCCAAACAACATCAGCTTGTCTAATTCAACAAGCTTGATTTATCTACATTGCACCTATATACCATAAGCATAAAAATACTTCAAATATTGCAAACATCCAAAGGTCTGACAGCTATGGAAAAATGTAGGAAGAAATGCTTAAACAGAAAACCATCCGTGAAATTTGTGAAAAGCTGTAGGTGCGATTGCCATTCAAAAATTCTTGCAATGATGAGAAGTTGCAGACAAAAGTACATTCAAAAATAAAACTTAAATTGTAGGCAGAATTTAAATCAGAATTCAATCCAGGAGCATATAAAGAATAATAAAAAATACCAACAAATGTTTTAAAGATAAAGGTAAAGGTTCCCCTTGACTTTTAGTTCAGTCGTATCTGATTCCAGGTGGCAGTGCTCATTCCCATTTCCAAGCCACAGAACCAGCATTTGTCCAAAGAGTTTCTGTGGTCACGTAGCCAGCGTGACTAGACATGGAACGCCGTTACCTTCCCACTGTGGTGGTACCTATTTATCTACTCACATTTGCATGCTTTTGAAGTGCTGGGTTGGCAGGAGTTGGAACAAGCAAAGGGAGCTCACTCCATTGCGTGGATTTGATCTTACGACTGCTGGTCTTCTGACCTTGCAGCACATAGGTTTCTGCGGTTTAACCTGCAGCGCCACCACGTCCCTAGTTACATTCTAAAAATGCAAGACCTTATAGCCTTAAATGACACATTTTAAAAGCTGGGAATATATTTATTTATTTCCCACCCATCTAGTGGCAAGCCACTAGTTTGGGTGGCTAAAAAGAAATAAACACATTAACCACCCACATACTCACCCACCAGCAGATAACACCCAAATCATAAACATAACATAAAAAGGAAGAAAGAAACTCCCAAAGGCAATGGTAAACATAATACTGTAATACAATGATGCAAACAGCAAGAAAATCATAGGGAAAGTATGTTTCTGAAATCCTCCTTAAAAGGCTTGGATTTCACACATTTCTTTAAGGTCAAGAGGGAGGGAGTCTGGCGTATATCCACAGACAACACATTCCACAATGTCACAACCACCACTGAAAAGGCTTGGTTCACTAGTGGTAAATTTCTGGGCCTCTCTTGTCGTAAGTGCTCATAACTGCGAAGCCTGGGAAGACTGGATAGCCCAGGTAAATGATCTTAGGGAAAACCCCTCTGACAGGTAGTGAGGTCCCAAAATGTTAAGAGCATTATACGTTGGTATTAGCACTTTGAATCCGACACAGAAGCCAGCAGAAAGGCAATACAGATGTACCAGAATTGGAGAGACATGGTTGTATCTTCAAGCTCGTGACACAAGCCTAGCTAGTGCATTTTGCACCTGCTGTAGTTTCTGTGTTACCTTCAAAGGCAGCCCCACATAAAGAGCATTGCAATAATTGATCCTAGAGACTACAACACATGAACCAGTATGGTTCATCCCCATATGAATTATGAAAGACTAGAATCCAATTATGGGACTGTATCCACAGAATTTTAAATAGCTGCCACCAAACATTAGTTAAACTTGGGCATTATGACAAGCCAGGATTCAAGTGGGTTCCAGGATCAACTAAACCAGTGATTCTTAACCTTTGTTACTCGGATGCTTTTGAACTGCAACTCCCAGAAACCCCAGTCAGGACAGCTGGTGGTGAAGGTTTCTGGGAGTTGCAGTCCAAAACTCCTGAGTAACCCAAGGTTAAGAACCAGTGAACTAAACCAATCCTCGATTTTAGGTTTATAGCTTGTTTAAAGTAATGTGGTGGTCTGCTGAGAACCACCTATATCGGGTGTTCCTTCAAACCCAGAGTCTGATGGGTTGTTACAGGCTCCTGCGCCCCCAAGTCCTTTCTGCCCCTGGTGGCTCTGCTGTAGGTGCTTCTTTTTGCACTTCCTCCACCAGCACCTCCTCTTGATCAGTGTAGGCCCTGGATACCCAGTGGGTTTCCTTGGTCTCCAGCGGCTGGTATCAGGGGAGAGCTGTAGAATGACAATTGCGATATTCTAACACACTTTCCTTGGGTTGGCTTTTTGTAGAACACGTCTGATTCTGGAATGTATTTCTGGGGGGCTGGCCCTCATCAGTGCACTAAACCTCGATCCACTCCCCAGTCCAGGGATTTTCAACTATCACTGGACAGTCCTTCCCCAGAGCTCAGCATATGGGGGTCTGCTTCTTCTGCTACTGTACTTCTACCCAATCCTCCCCATCTGTTTCTGTTGACAGTGATGAGTTCCTCTTTTCTTCCTCCTCCTCCTTTTCTTCTTCTTTCTCTTTTAAGCTGAGTCTTGGCAACTTGGCTCAGCTCATTAAGGAGTGGCTTATCCATCTCCATTTCGTTCTTCCCACCTGGGACCTCATTTTTTTCTTTCTGCAACTTCCAAAGTCCTTTTTCTGGAATCTCCATCAAATCCAGCATCAGGGCATGGGGCAAGGCCAGAGAACCCATCAGGGATAGCTGGAGCATCCCTCTCACACAGGGCTTTATTTTCATTAATTGCACAAGAAGAAAAATTGGCATAAAATTGGTTTCTTTAAAATCAAAATAACTTTGTTTTTTAAAAAAATCATGATGCAGAGAATGTTCCTATGCTTATTTGATTGTTCATCTCAAAAGATGGCAGAAATGATAAGAGCTAGGAATGTGATGTTTTGCTCAGATACTCCTGATGTCTCAGGTTTACACCTCAAGTGACCACACGGGCTAGGGATTACAGTGGTACCTCGCTAGATGATGACCTCGTAAAACGACAAATCCGCATGACGATGAGGTTTTGGGATCACTATAGTGATTCACAAAACAATGATTCCAATGGGTGATTTTCGCTGGACGATGATTTGGTCCATGCTTCGTGGACCGTTTTCTCGCAAGATGACAATTTTTACAGCTGATCAGCGGCTTCGCAAAATGGCTTCCCTGTGTTTTTGGGACCCATGCTTCGCAGGACAGCCATTTTAACAGCTGATCGGTGCTCACAAAATAGCTTCCCTATGGGCGATTTTTGCAGAACGTCGATGTATTTTCCCCACTGGAACGCATTAAATGGGTTTCAATGCATTCCAATGGGGAAACGGTTTTCACATGACTATGATTTTGCTAAACAGCGATTTCTATGGAACGGATTATCATCGTCATGCGGGGCACCACTGTATATTTTAACTGGACAAGTGGGCTGAGTATTCTTTTGAGCTGTACATAGTCCTCTTACAGAACAAAACTGTCAAAAGAAGAAACAAAAAATGTCATGCATAGTACTGATTTCTTAACTGAAAATGTTAGATAGGGTAGATCTTGATTTGCCCTTCTAGCTGGAAGATTCTGAGAATTGTAGTCTGAAGAAATCACAATTCTAAGAGTAATAGCCCTCCTACTGAAACTATACCAGCTAGGAACATGAACTTTTGGTGGATGTTACTCTTCTCCAAAAGTGAATAACTGGAGAAATTATATCAGGAGTGACCATGCTGGCTGGAGATTCTGAGAATTGTACTACAATCTATTCTGTTATTATGGGAGTGGAAAGAGATAAAAAGACAAGTGTAGTGGGGGGGACTTATTACAGTGGAAGAAGAAGAGAAACAGAGTGTTGGGGATGAAATGAATGGGTTTCAAACCCAGGCAAAGCCACACATATTTGCTAGTATTCAATAATCTGAAAAGAATATAAAGTAATATTTCTGTTTTTATAACTTTTTCTAAATTTCAATATTTTTAAAACAATAATTATCCTATGATCTAACCAGGTTGCATTCCTGTACCTAGTTTTTCTTTAAATATATTGCTGTTTTGTTTCTACATGCTCTGGAGTGCCAGGATATTTTGCCGTAGGCATAATGGCTATGTTTTAACTAGCACTGAAGTCAGTTGTCATTAGATTTTAAGTTTAATAACATCACCTTGACATATTATTTGAAGTATAATTTTAAATTTGATTAAAATTACAAACATCCTATCTTTTATGTCAATCAAAGTGTTTTTAACTATTCAGTTGAACTTTTCTATGAACTATCCATATATGTAACTCATGTCAGCAGTATGTATTTAAAGAATTTTGGGAAACTGTAAACAAACACTTCAACAAACCTGAAAATATAATTATAAAAGCTAAAATTATGCATAGCAGATTGACAGTTCATATGGATCAAGATACTATTTGCACCAACATGAAAATTTATCTGCTGCACAACTGCATTAAGGCCACAATGCAATCTATCACATATATTGTATATGATTCTGGTGAAAGCTATTCCATGTTTCTGCAGAAATTGATCTAGTAGGGATCTGTACCTAGAAGAAAGTGAAGACAACTTTACACATATTTAATGAGTGGTATTACCATTGCCACCCCCATAACCCCATAAGTTTCAAGTAGGAATGTGAACATTGGTCTGTTGAATCCTAGTCCAACATGCTGTCCAGTACATTGCATTGGCTCTCACCAAGGGTGAAAGCTATCTGAAAACACATGATCTTCAAAGCCTATCACAGTATGAACCAATATCCTATCTGAAGGAGAGGGAGAATACATGCTAAACATCCAAGACACTTGGATCTTGTGAACTTTCAAACCTGAGAAGCTGAGGATGGGCTGCACATGTGTAAATCATAGGCAGAGATTTCTTGAAATGAGAGGTATGCAAGTGTAATTTTGTAAATCACAGTGGTGAATTGTTGCTGATTAATGAATTGCCATTTATATTCTTGATCACAAGCCAAGATTCGGAATTTGAATGCAACTAGGGATACAGATCACAACTTAAGTTATAACTCACTGCTGCAATTTACACAATTACACTTATGTCAGTGTAAATCCTCAGCAGGAATCTGGCCACTCTTTTCTAAAACAGCAGCCAAAGATGAGTAGATCACTTTCATGAGTGAGACCAGCAGGCAGACAAGAAACACACCTAAGACTGCTAGACTATATGGTAAGCCTGGGGCTGTGGGCCAATTGCCATCTTATGAGCTGTAACAGCCATTCTCAACCTTTTTTGGGTCACGGCTATAAACATAGTATGTAAGAAATATAGGTTGCACAACGAACTTTATAAGGTTGTATGTGAAGAATTGCTTCCAGTCTGCAGCCCCCTTCAAATGTGCCAGAGTCCCCTAAGGGGCCATATGGCCCTTGTTGAGAATGCCTGATCTATAGTCACCACCACAGTACTACCAGTCATGGAAGGAAATATCTCTGCAGTGGTACAGAGATTTAAGTAGAAGGCCTTGAGTCCTATGTCAATTACAGGCAGGAGAAGTCCTGATAATATTGGCATCCGTGTTCTAAAACAGAGACACTTCCATGGGAAGTCAGAGATGGCCACTGATTACAATGACTTCATCATCAGAGCTCCTAGAACACGTTCTAGTAAACCTGGGCAAATAAGAAGGATTTTTTAAAAAGTATTTTAGATATGAAATATCTGGTCTGCTGATTTCAGGCCCATCATGGTTTTAAATACAACTTTATAAGGCAGACAGAACAAAAAAAATGACTGAATAGTAGAGAGGATACCAAGACATAGAAACATATTGCATTCTACTGCATAGCCTCATCTAACAGTCACAGCATTGAAGTGTCCATGGTTATATATTCTCAGCTAGCAAGGTCTTGTGAGGCAATTACTTAATTTTAGAGTATTGTAGGCAAAAATAAAGGGAGATAAAAGGGAAAATACTGTCGTATTTTAAAGGTTAAGATACAGTATATTTTAATGTGAACTTTTGTGGGTCAAACTCCAGCTCTTAAAATACAAACAGTACAAGATATGGATTTTGATCTACAAAAACTCAAGCTGATATAAATATGTTAATCTTTAAAGTACTGCCTTTTCTTCTCTTCCTCTCCCTCCCCTCTCAATATGCTAAGATAGGACTAACATGGGTATTTCTTTGGAAATCATAATAAGGTAGTGACTAGAGATGGGAGTTTGGCAGTTTGTGATGGTTTGCAGATGGTTGAATAGCGGTTCTGCAGTTTGGTGCCCCACCCCCTCTAGCAGACATCCACTCAGAAACATCTCTACAGCTTCCCTGCCCCATCTCCTCTGGCAGCTGCCTCTGAGTGGGCACCCTCCAGAGGGGGGGCGGGATACTGAACCATGGAAAAACTCTTCAGCCGTCTGCTGAACCAGCATGAACCACCGAACCAGTGATTCATGTCCATCTCTAGTAATGAAAGTAAGATATGTATGGTAGTAGACTGGGACCATGGTATCTGTGGGGGATCTCTTCCAAGCCCCCCCATGCCAAAAAGTGTGGGTATAGAAATGCTATATATAGCATAGTATTTGGATTCTTCTAGTGGCCAGTTCAGGTAATACAAATTGGAAACACATATTTCTAGGTTTTATTTAATGTTTTCAGAGTAAATGAAACTGTGGGTACCAAGTAACCTCTAATTTTCAGCCTTAGACAGGCTTCGCCTCTCTCATATGCAACCTCTCCCCCGTGTCCCCTGAAATATCTTTTGACTCCCCCCTCCCCCCGGATGCAGGGTTCAATCACGACTGGAACCAAGGGGCCGCATGGAGGAGGATGGAGGAGGAGTCATGTGCACGTGCATTCAGCCATGCATCTTAGAGGGATCCTTGCTGGGTACAGATCCCTTGAACATGGCAGTCCTGCTGCAAAAGATGTATCTTAGGCATCTCAGAATTCATTTAACATGAATGGATGAGATGAGAAAGCCTGCTGTGGTTGCTGCTTCCCAAGAGAAAAATCTCAACTCCATGGTGCAGCTTCTCCCTGTTGCAAAGGTAAAAGGGTTTGCCCTTTCTGAAGGACTTGTTGAAGTTTTGAATTTCAAGTAAAATTCTTTTTTTGCTACATAGAAATATCAAGACTTGCTACAAGTTCCCGAGATAGTCAACCCCTTTCTCATTAACTGGCCCTTAAAGTCTCAATAACTTACTCAGAGACATTAGTACGAGAATGAATAAAAAACATTTCATTATTTACAATTGCTTGAAATTACATATGTGTGTGCTGTTTTCTTTACTCCACATATACTTACTGTATATACTTGAGTATAAGCCGACCCGAATATAAGCTGAGGCACCCAATTTTACCACAAAAACCTAGGAAAACTTATTGACTCGAGTATAAGCTGAGAGTAGAAAATGCAGCAGCTACTATTAAATTTCAAAAATAAAAATAGATACCTATAACATTACAGTGGGGTCTTGACTTAAGAACGGCTTGAGTTAAGAACTTTTTGACTTAAGAACCGCTCTCACAGGAAAATATTGACTTGACTTAAGTACTTAGATTTGAGTTAAGAACTGAAAAAACCCGTGGGAGGCAGGGAAAGTGCAAAATGTGAACTTTCAGTTAACTGTTGGCCAGTGAAAAGGGTGCCTGTCTGCTTCCTCACTCCTCCCAGCGTTTAGAGAGTGGATTGGGAGACAGTCTTCGGACTGCCTGGTGCTGTACTGCCTGGACTGTATTTTCCCTGCCTTCCCTGAACCTTTCTTGACCTAAGAAAAAAAGAAACAAAATATCCCCCCTCTAGTGGTCGAAGGCAGAATAGCAGCTTCCCATTAGTTTCTATGGACGGAAAAGAGCAGATACGGATCAAATGGTTTTCAAAGCATTCCTATGGGAAATGCAGATTTGACTTGAGAACTTTTTGACTTGAGAACCGCCTTCCAATACGGATTAAGTTCTCAAGTCAAGACCCCACTGTACATTAATTGAGACATCAGTAGGTTAAATGTTTTTGAAGATACTGCCCTTCTGAGCTGCAAGACACACTTCACTGACTGCAGAGAGATGACTCATACCGGATGCTGTGCTTATGTACTGCTCTACTGCTGCATGACAAGATGGAGGGAGATGGAGGATGGAGGCGGAAGGTGGGACAAGGAAGGTGGGTACATAGTATATGTAGAAGGAGAAGGATGGAAGTGTCCTGAAAGTGGAAATGCAGTGTATCTAACCCGGATCATCGGATCACCCACAGAGGCTGCAGGCACCCATAGATGAGCAGGGGAGTCTGAAGAACACCTGCACTGCAGGGGAGAACATGTAATTTTGACACTGATTCAGGGGTGCTTTTTCAGCAAAAAAAAATGTTGAAAAACTAGGCTAATATTTATTAATTTATTTATTTAATTAATTTATACCCCACCTATCTAGACCGAAGTCTACTCTAACCAACTGAACAGATCCATAGGAAATAAACTGCCACTGATAGACTAAAGAGATGAAAAGAAAAACTCAGAGGAGAGGAGGGGTTCTCTTTCAGACGAAAGGCTGGAAAGAACAATTGGTTAGCGCTAGACAAATAGAAAATCACCCCAGGCCAACAAAGTCCCTCTCATTCACACAAACTACAGACAGCATGCAAGGTTGCAAACAGAACTCCAGCAGGGCTTACCCCAGTCTCCCTTAAACACTTATTCAGGGGAGGAAAAGGCGGTGGCCTAAAAAACCAAAAGAAAACCCTGACAGCAGCAGCACATGCCAGTGAAAAAGAGGAGCAGCAGTCATTCCCCAGGAGGGCCCTTGCTGCTCTGCCATGCCCCTCTTGCCATGCTGCTTGTCATCCAGCTGTTCCAAACATGCAATAAAAATGTTGGGGGATTACTTCTACTACACTACCTTGGCCCTAAGTACTTTCCCTCAGAGGCAGATATTTTTGAAACATTCAGTCAAAAAGCAGGGAAATCTTTTGATTTCTTCCCTATTAAGTTCTACTTTGATTTCCCTACTGTTCATAATTTCATATCCTGAATTCAGTACTCCATCTTTCCACCACGCTACAGTTGCTGCCTTATTTCAAGCCCTGCTCCCATGCCTTTAACAATAGCCTGACATTGTTAAATGCTGGTGAAATGTTTTTCACAGCTCCTTGTACCAGAAGAAACTTCATTAGCCACTGTGCACTGCTTGCTTGTTTTCCATTTGGAACAGCATCAACAGAAACAAGTAATGCTAGCAGCTGATTTGAGTATTTTGTGTTGCTTGCACTGCATGCTGAAACTGTTAGTTACAACTCTGTTCCACACACCCCCAAAAAATGGTGGCCACACTTTTTTTCTATAATTATTACTGATGCTTCTGTTCCACCTCTCAATTCAGCCACCTTCTTAAATCCTGAAGTCTCTTTTTGTACTTCCCGCATGTTTATGTTTGCTTTGTTATTGTATTGTGGCTTTTAAATTTTTCTCTCACTTTTGCTCATACAACACTTTTTTTATTACATGCCATTTTTTTCTGCTTATGGGTTTTCTGCTTATGGGTTTCAACATGTTAGGTTTCAATGCACTTCAATTGGGGAACCGCGTTTCGCTTAGCGATGTTTCCTATGGCAATTTTCGCTTATGGACGGCAGTTCGTTCCTATTGGAACGGATTATCCAGTTTTCAATGCATTTCAATGGGGAACCGCGTTTTGCTTAGCGATGAAATCGCTTAGCAGCGATTTTTTCGGAACGAATTAACATCGCTAAGCAAGGCACCACTGTAATTGAAATAGCTGCCTGGGTAGCTCATTGAGTTAAGTATCTGGCTGCAAAACCAGAGGTTTGGACTTCAGTTTCCTACTGTACAGCCCAAAGAGCCAGCTTGTATGGCCCTGGGCAAGCTGCACAATTCCAGAGCTGCCGCCAGAAGAAGGGAATGGAAGACGACTTCTGAGTACTCTGTGCCTAGAAAACCCTGAAAATGGTTGCCATTACTCAGAATTGACTTGATGGCACACAATTATTATTATCATTAAGGAAGAAGTGGATTCAAGGAAGATTTTCTCCTTATTTTATAATAATAGGTCTGAAGGTCATTGGAGCAGCGAGTTCAGAGCTTTTTAAAAATAAATATTTTTTACAGTTTTCAGAAAGTCTGAGGAATGACATAGGTCTTTGTGTTGGAAAGATAACAATCAGGCATCAGACAAACTTCCTTTGAGAGAACATTCCAATAATTAGCAACCTGTCTGCAGGATGGGGTCTAGAAGCAGCCCTTATCTTGGAGAGGGGATGTGGGTCAGAAAATCAGCAGTTTGAGAACCAGACATTTTTAGTGGAGCTGACAAAGACCTGCAACGACGCTGGAACTAGTTGTATTGGCTCTTACCTTTCCATTGGACTATTTCAGTGACGTGGAGAGGGGGGATTTGCTGTTTGGGTAACAGCTTATCCTCCATATTATCTTACCCAGGCTTCGTTACTATAGTCTCTCGATGCCTATGATATGAAAAAGACCAAATTACTCATAAACATGTTTGGATTTGTTTAGGGGTTCAGAGGTAGGTTGCATAGAAAATGTGAAATGTCATAGAAATTTTCCCCCTATCACTAACATTAGAATTCAGAGAGGAAGGTAAGAAATTTGCATCTAATTAATTTAGAATTGGAGTGGTAATGGAGGCAGTGTTCCTGTGCTTAGTTATGGAATGTATAAGGGAAATCGGTAGTTGGCAATCTATGGCACAGAAGTCCTATATTTACATTTCTATAGTAGGATACTGATGGTTTTGTTGTCTTTCAGTTTTCCCAGCAGGAAGAGCAAAGAAGGTTTGGCTAGTTGGGCACAGTGGTTAAACTGCAGTTCTGAAATCAAGCCTTTGTTCATAAACAGAAGTTTGATCCTGGCAGGCTCAGGTAGCTGGCTCAAGGTTGATTTAGCCTTCCATCCTTCTGAGGTCAGTAAAATGAATATCCAGCTTGTTGATGTGCAATGTATAGCATGCATAATTAAACTGTAATTTGCTCAGAGTGTGCTTTAAATGCTATGGGGGCAGTATATAAGCAACACAGTCTGCTTTGCTTTGCTTTTCACCCTTCTCTTCGGTGATGATGGAGTACATTTACCGAACTGGGGACAAGATGCATGGCTGGGGGATATTAAGACAGCAATAATGGATTGGTTGCAGCCACAGCTGTCTGGTGGGAACGAGCAGAACACTGTTCTTGTGAAGATTTGGGGTGGCAGGGATCCATGTAGTGTATATGGCCACATGGTCTCCAAAGAACTGTCACTTCTGGTGGTGATCCTCAAAATGGGAACAAGATGTGTGGCTAGTGGATAGTGTGGAACACTGGTGGAGGATGGTGATATTTGGGGGCACTCAGGTCTCCCCATGTACCGGATCCATTCCCTATGCTGGGCTAGGGAACTACACCTGTTACCAATAAGGAAAGTTGTAGCCTTTCCTTCAAAACAAGGTTGTGTGGTTATTGTTGTTTACCCGGGTGGTCCAGGCCTGATCAGCTTTAGGCCAACAACTATCCTTGGCGATCCTTTTACCATGTGAACTGGAACTGCGAAGAATCCAGTCATTGCCCTATGGTTCAGACTCTTGCTTATGTATCAAGGAGCTGGGTGAAAATGTAATTTTGTTACACTTTCTACTTCAGTGCACTTTTAACCCATTGAATTCTAGATTTGCTATGTATGCCTACTGTTGCTATACATCATATTATTTGCTGTTGCTTCTGCTTTTATCTAGCTTGTTACTGATTTTTATTGCTGATTTATTATTATGTTTTAATGGTTTACTGTTCTAAGCCTAGAGAACAGAATTATGGGGGGAGGATTTCTTTGAAATATGCTACTAAAGATTCATAAATGTCCAAATCCAAAAATACACAAATAGCACTCAGTCTTATACTAGTCTAGACACAGACATCAGCCCATATAATTTGGATAAGCTGAGTCTGTAATGTAATGGATGGAGTGTTGTGTTAGGACTCAGGAGACCTCAGTCAATATCCCTGCTTCACCATGGGAGCCTACTGGGGTTGCAATGGCACACTGCTCATTCAATCTCTCACCCCTAGTATGAGAACCAGTGTGGGACAGGGGATAGAGTGTCAGCACAGGACTCAAGAGACATGGGTTCAAATCCCTGTTTGCTTAGCTATGGAAATTTGCTGGGGAGTAGCAAGGACAAACCACTCTTTGAATACCTCACACAAACTAAAAAAAACCCCCTCTTATTACTATCTGCATAAATTGCAAGGGACTTGAGGGCATATAAAACAAGCTGGGTCTAGGATTATAGTTTCCTTTGATGGTGAGCATAACTGTGGCTTGGGAAGATATCTCCCCTTAGTTATAGGACCAAATTGTTGGAGCTCTGTTTTTGTCTCTGTTGTAGGAGAGTGCATGACTTTCGTACTGTGCCACTTCCAATCATTATCCGGAATTGTACTTTAGTAAATTAAGGTTTTTCTTGTTTTCTTGTTTTCTCCCCCTTGTACATCTCAGTTTTAATCTTATTGAAGGGGTGTAGATGGAATAGGAAGGATGGATGAATCAGTCAGAAACAAGAGGAAAACTGTCAACTTCTGGTTGTTTTTCCCAATAATTTGCAATTTGGTAAACATTTTGTTCTGCCTTGTAGTTCTTGTTGTTGTTTAGTCCTTAAGTCATGTCTGACTCTTCATGACCCCATGGACCAGAGCATGCCGCCAGGCCCTCCTGTATTCCACTGCCCCCTGGAGTTGGGTCAAATTCATCTTGGTAGCTTTGATGACACTGTCCAACCATCTTGTCCTCTGTCGTCCCCTTCTCCTTTTGCTTTCACACTTTCCCAACATCAGCGTCTTTTCCAGGGAGTCTTCTCCTGAGATAGCCAAAGTATTGGAGCCTCAGCTTCAGGATGTGTCCTACTAGTGAGCACTCAGTGATGATTTCCTTCAGAATGGGTAGGTTTGTTCTCCTTGCAGTCCAGGGGACTCTCAAGAGTCTCCTCCAGCACCACAATTCAAAAGCATCCATTCTTCAGCGGTCAGCCTTCTTTCTGGTCCAGCTCTCACTTCCATACATCGCTACTGGAAAAAACATAGCTTTGACTATGCGGACCTTTGCCGGCAAGGTGATGTCTCTCAACAAAGCTTGGCTCCCAGCACTGAAAAATGCAGCCTGCAAAAGGTCAATGAACTCTATCCAACCACAAGGGCTGGGAATCACTACACACAAAAGACCAGCTGATAACAGCCATCAATCACAGTGACAGATAATCTCTCCTTATCACAACAATACACCCACAACAAAACACAATGATCACCATAATCACCCTTGTCCTGAAAAGGACAAAAGCTGATCCAAAAGCTATAAATACTCAACTCCCAAACAAACTGCACAAGAGCATAGAGTGCTACTCCTATCCTCTGAAGATGCCGGCCACAGAGACTGGCGAAACGTTAGGAATAACAACCTTCAGAACATGGCCAAAGAGCCTGAAAAACTCACAACAACCATTAGATCATGGCCGTGAAAGCCTTCGCGAATACACTTAACTCTTTATGTGGACCTCTCTTTTTAATTTTGGCTTACGGAATGTTGTCTGGCAGCTCTGCAAACATCTGTGCAAATGGTCCACCTGAAAGGTTGCAAGGTTTGTATGTTTCTCCCCTTGTACATGTTGCACCCCCTCACACCTTCGCCTCACCATTTCATTGAGTCCAAAAGAGCCTGCAAATATTTTGGCACAGAGGTACTACAGCTGTATCCCAGTTGCTCTTGATTCTGCCTCTCCCCCAGCAGCCATAGTACAGATTGTGTGATGATCTTTTAGAAAGCTCTAGCATTGATACTTCTACATTAAGGAAAATGCTGCTTGGAATTTATGTGTAGTGTATGCATAGTTCAACTTCTGTTTTAAAAAGTGAGGAGATTCCGTGTTTCCAAAAATATCTAGATTATAAATAAAGGATATTGCTTTTGTATGCATGGTACAAAACACTACCTTACAATATTGTGGCTGTGTTGCCAGCCAAAAAAAGGATGCCTAGCTTTACATAGCAAAGGCCAGCCTGAATATTGATGCCAACAATATCAGCAGTTAAGATGCTCTACAGGGTCCCTTTTTTTGCTCACTATCATTCACAGACACCAAACAAGGGGAAATCTCAAAACCTGACTCCTTGTTTCATCGATTAATCACCTCTCAACCAAAAACAAATCAATTATCATGACTGGTTTTGGCCATTGAATAAATATATTATTTAAACCTTGAATACTGAGAGGCACTGCAGTGTTTAAATTACAAGCATTTATTTAGCAATGGGGGGCGGGGGACAGAACTCAGATAAACTCCCATTACATCAGATGTTACTTATAAGATGTATTTGCGAAGGCTTTCACGGCCAGGATCTGATGGTTGTTGTGGGTTTTTCGGGCTCTTTGGCCGTGTTCTGAAGGTTGTTCTTCCTGACGTTTCGCCAGTCTCTGTGGCCGGCATCTTCAGAGGACAGAGCACAATTTGCCGTCCTCTGAAGATGCCAGCCACAGAGACTGGTGAAACATCAGGAAGAACAACCTTCAGAACACGGCCAAAGAGCCCGAAAAACCCACAACAACCATTACTTATAAGACTTTGCTTATACTGGTCATTTTAAATTCAATGGCTGGAAACCTACTGCTATATGTATACGTTTTGTGGAACTTGCTACAGATAACTGTGGTTAATTGACAAGATGCCAGGTTGCATCTTGGCAGCACAATCAGGTATGTAACCTTATCAGTTTGCTGCAATTAGCCATGACAAGTTTCACAAACCTTATACCAACCCTATTAGAATTCTGGTCAATGTGTATTGACTTAATAGTTTAAGGTTGTCATTATTTAGTACTAAAACATTTTTTTTTCATTTCCATTATTTTCATACTTGCATCTCATGTATTTGTAGTATTTGTGTTGTGGGGTAGTTACATTTTGTAATGAGACTCTATGAATAAGAGATCCCCAAAATGTCCTGTCTTCAACAGTTCTGATCAGGTCTTGTATAGTCAAGCCTGTGGGTTTCTTTAGGGAGTCAATGCATCTCATATTTGGTCTTCCTCTTTTCCTCATGCCTCCAATCTTTCCCAGTATTGTGTTCTCGAAGGCTTTCATAGCCAAGATCCAATGGTTGTTGTAGGTTTTTCAGGCTGTTTGGCTGTGTTCTGAAGGTTTTTCTTCCTAACGTTTTACCAGTTTCTATGGCTGGCATCTTCAGAGGACAGGAGTTAGAACTCTGCCTGTATTCTGATGTAGTGTGTGGGACAGTTGAGCATTTGTAGCTGTAGGATCAGCTCTTTGTCCTTATCAGAAATGATTTATAGAATGTTTATTTGATTGATAACATAATATTAGACATGCACTCCCATGCACCTCTAATAATGATAAATTATAAATACTGTACTAGGAATATTTATTGATCACAAAAACACACAGACAACAAACCCAAAACAATCATCACATAATCAAGCACTCCATAGACTGCATCCCTTTAAACATCGTATGTTAATCAGATCCAGCTTGTAGGCATAAGAGTACACCGGGCAAAAGGCCTATGGACATGTGGACTGAACTGGCCTACAGATATATGGCCTATGGACTGGACTACTGACCTGTGGAATGCCTGTCTATGGATAGGCATCAAGGATATATTTGGTTTGTTTCATACACAGCACAACTCACTGTTTCCTGTTGGCAAAAAGAGCTGAGGATTCATTCCAGCCTGGACTTTTGCATGATAGAATGAACAAAAAAAGGCAGACACATGATTGGTGTGGCAACAAGGCTCTGGCCAAGCTGGAAGACAAGGGAACGGTATGGACAGACTACAAGGTTGAATACTTTCAGTGGCTCCTGGCCCTGAGGAAAAAACCCTGATAAGATGCTATCGTCACATTGTGGGCCAGAGGACAAAAGGATGATTTTACTTTCTGGGAATAAAGAAAAGTAGTGCAATGCATTTTTCCTCCCGGATTGCAAATCTACCAACACAGAATAGAAATTTAGGGGTTAAGGTGAAGAAGCCAGTCAGAATGCTGGAGAATTAGGGGCAACAGTGGAGCAAGAAACAATTGTTGCTTGGCACTCGTACATAGGCATCCTTCAGTCTCGAGAGACTATAGTAACATGCTCTGTATCGAGGAGTGTCCTCTGCAGAGCATGAAGCCTGGGTACAGTAATATGGAGGATAGGCTGTTACCCAAGCAGCAGATCCCCCCCTCTCCACGTTGCTGAAATGGTCCAATGGACAGGCAAGAGCCAATACAACTGGTTCCAGCAACGTTGCAGGAGTTGGCAGAACAACACGAACTGCCTTCGGGACTCCAGCTCTGGATTTTGCCTCTAGGTTAACTCCTGAAGCCTTTTCCATGAGTAGATATAGCCGCAAGGAGTGGAGGTTTGAAATCGGAGTTTTCCTTCTCCTAGATGGGCTGCCTTCCATGGCTGATGAGCCCCACCTACCCAGTCTCAGAGTCACATTTATTCACAATCTGCATGTAGATGCTTCTCAATGCACTTTTCCTCATGTAATTTTTACTTCTGCAGATTTTGACTGTTCTGGGGCCTTAGCTTGCCTTGATTTTGAGAGAAGCTTTGTTTTTTACGTTAGACTAATTCTTCTGGAAGATCCAACATCTCCCTTATTGTTTATTTTCTCTCACATACATATACTATATACACACAGAAAGAGAATGATTTCATACTCTTTACATTTTTCTTTCTGATTTTCCTATCTGGATTTTTCTGGTTCAATTCTCCGGCACATTCCCCTGTATCTTCAGGAACCTGTTCCTTGGGAAAGGTAGCTGTCTTTCTTTCTCAATCTTTAGGCCAAAGAGCTGGAACATAGTGAGCTTCAACTGCAAAGCTGGTAGAAGGTTAGGGGCAAATATAGTGTTTTATAAATGGCTAACTGTGGCTGATTTTCTATAACTGTAATTTCATCTGAAACTTTAATACAGGTTGTTCTGCTTTGAAAGTTTCATTTCATCATTGCACTGTGTTGTGCTATAAATTCATTGGTTTGCCTTTGAATTTTTTTACATTGGAACAAGTTCAGAAGAGGGTAACAAGGATGATCATGGGTCTGGAAACCAAGCCGTGTGAGGAAAGACTGAAAGAACTGGACATGTTTAGCCTTGAGAAAAGAAGACAGAGGGGTGAAAACATACTTTTCAAATACTTGAAAGGCTATCATACAGAGGAGGGGTAGGATCTGTTCTCTATCATCCCAGAGTGCAGGATCCGCAACAATGGGGTCAAATTACAGGAAGCCAGATTTCGATTGAATATCAGGAAAAACCTCCTAACTGTTAGAGCAGTACGACAGTGGAACCAATTACCTCGATAGGAGGTAATTCAAGAGAAACTTAGACAACCAACTGGCATGTATCATTTGATTTGTATTCCTGCATCCAGCAGGGGGTTGGGCTTGATGGCATTATAGGACCCTTCCAACCCAATTCCAATTGGATAGTTATCCAATTATAAATATTATAATTGACCATGATTCTATGGTCAATTATACTATTTAAACATTTTGCAACACTTACAACAGAATGGTTATTGTAAATTAATATTTCAGAACTCTCAAAGCAGATAAACATTTCAAATAAATAACATGTTCTTACATTTCAGGCAGATAATAATCATAATGATTGGGCATCGTAATGAATGGGTATATGCATGTGGGTACAAGTGCTATCAAAAACAAACAAACAAACAAATAAATAAGTAGAGAAAGTGAGAAATCTGTAAGAAAATATGCTTAGCACAACATTCACTAAGCAGATTCATTCTCTGGGAGAAAACTCCAAAAATGACAAGAGTGTTTAATTTTCAGTGTGCTTACGAGAAAAACTGTTATACTTTCATTTAGAACTTTTCTTGGAATTGAAAAAATTCCAAATCTGTCAATAACTGCAACCCTGGGACTCTATCATTTCACTGACATGTTTGCCTTCCACAGAATAGCCTGTTTTAAATCTACTCACACATTTTCAGTCAAGAACTGCCAAATCAAATCATTTCATTCTGAGAATCCTCACGGCATTTAGCAGACAATCTCTCCTTATGTGAAGATAAACTTGAAACACAGCATCATCTTTTAGCAGATTTCTTTTTGCATCCCTACTTCTCTCCATTGGTATGCTGGGTTTCTTTTTAAATGCCAATCTGATTCAAACCCCATTCAGTAGCACTTAACATGATATTAATATGTTAGTAGTGTCACGGATAGAGTAATGAATAAGGACCCAGGAGAGCTGGTTTAAATCCCTATTAGGCCATGGAAACTCACTGGGGAGGGGATGGTATTGGTAAAACCACTCCTTGAGTATCCAACTTACTTTGAAAGTCCTATTGATTAGAATTGTAAGCTGTCAATTCTGACTCGGGGCAACTCTTTTCAAGGTTTTCTAGGTAGAGAGTATTCAGAAGTGGTTCACCATTCTCTTCTTCTGTGGACATCAGGTCAATAGAAGTCAGTTGTGACTACACAGCACATAACACACCCACATATTAATATTTCCAAGACATATGAACCCACAGAATCAGGCCCCTACAGATTGTCAGGTAGGGAGCAAGAAAAAGATGGAAGAGGAAACGACAGGTTACTCACCTGTAATTGTAGTTCTTTGAGTGGACCTCTGTGATTCACACCCTCGGTAATCCACGCATGCATGGAGCCTTGTCGGAATATTCTAGAGCTTCTGCAGTAGCAAAAAACCACTTTAGTGTAGATTCCCTCCCCCTCAGTATATGTATCTTGTTCTCAAGACCCCTTTCAGTTAGGTCAACTGCTGTATAGATGACCATGGCGTGAGAGTGGGGAGGTCGGGTTCATGATCTATGAATCAAAGAGGTCTACTTGAACTACAATTACAGGTGAGTAACCTGTTCTTCTTCTTCATGGCTTCTGTGAATCACACCCTGGGTGACTAACAAGCTCTTACCCAGAGGAGAGTGTCAAACCAAGGTAGAGTATAACATAGCATGTCCAAAGGCTGCATCAGATTTCTGCTGAACGTCCAATCTGTAATGCTTGATAAACATGGATGGCTGTGACCATGTGGAAGAGGTGCAGACGTCCAGAAAGGGAACACCATGAAGAAACGCCATAGATGTTGCCACTGGCCCTGGTAGAATGAGAGTGAACAGACTGTGCAGCTGGCAGTTCAGCAAGCTGGTAAACTAGGTGAATGGCAGAAGCAACCTATTTAGATATCCTCTGTAAGGTCCCTTGAAGACCTTTAGCAGGGAGTTAGTAGCTGACAAAAAGTCGAGCTGAACATCTGAAGGGTTGCGTACGGGCCAAGTAAAAAGCGAGGGCCCTTATTACATCCAAAGTATGAAGGCTCTTTTCCTGAGGCATAGATGGGGAAGGGAAAAAAGACGGAAGAACCAATGGTTGGAACAGATGAAACTGGGAGACAACTTTGGGCAAAAAGGAAATATCTACACTTTGACCTAGAAGAAGTAAAAAATGAAGGACAGTGGATAGGGAAGGATTGACTGATGATAGTGAAACTACTGTAGTAAAGGACTAAAATTTCCTCCATTTGGACATGTAAGCCCTCCTAGTTGAGGGTTTCTTCACCTGATAGAGAACATTTATCAGGGAGGCAGAATCCTCCACACTACCAGATGAAGGGCAGATAGGTCTGGGTGGAGAATTTGACTTTTTTTCTGCGTAAGCAGGTGAGGCAGGTGGAGCAGGTGATAGATGTCGGATGAGAGTTGGTGGAGAACTGGGAACCAAGGTTGTCGCGGCCACCATGGAGCTATCAGGATAGCATTGGGTTTGTCTTGTTGGAGGTGAACTGCAATTTTGTGGAGGAGTGGAAACAGGGGGAAACAGGTAAGTTAGTGACCTGGGCGTCGCCGCGGGAGTGTTTGCCGACTCCTGCATGTGAACAGTAGCGATTGCACTTCCAGTTTGTTTGGGAAGTAAAAAGGTTGATGGTGGGTGTGCCTCAGCATTTGCAAAGAAGGAGAAAGATGGCTTGGTCGAATTCCCACTCGTGGGCCTGGAATTCCTGAGAAGATCTGTCAGATTGTTGTCTTGGCCGGCTATGTGTATTGCTGTGAGGCAGATATGATGGGATAGGCACCATTCCCACAGATGAAGGGCAGATAGGTCTGGGTGGAGAATTTGACTTTTTCTTTTTGACCATGAGATAAAGGAGGCTGGGAGAGCGAGTGCCTCCTTGTTTGAGAATGTAGTACATTGTGGTAGTGTTGTCAGTGGCGATTTGAACCATTTTGCCAACAAGATGGTCTCTGAAAGCCTTGCAAGCCTTTATCACTGGTAAAAGTTCTAGCTCATTGGTATGGAGTACTTTTTCTCTTTGTGACCATTATGCATGAATTTGTAGGTATTTGTAATGAGCACCCCACCCTGTGAGGCTGGCATCGGTGGTGACTTGGATTTGAGGACACAGTTGTTGGTAAGGTCAACCCCTTATAAGGTTCTGAGTGGGGTGCCACCAGGAAAGCTGGGCAGAGAGTTCTGGGGTGGCACATAACAGAGTACTGTATAAGGAGGGTCCGTTATTGGATTGAACAAAGTCAGGAACCATGCTTGGAGTGACCTCATTTTGAGACATACATGTTGTACTACAGAGGTCACTGACACCATAGTGCCTAAGACACGTTGCACTGATGATGCGAGCACGAGTGCATGAGAGGTAAAGATGCGAAGCAGGGATAGCAACTTGAGATGCTTGTCTGTTGGGAGGAATGCTCAACCGTGTTTGGAGTCTATGTAGTGAACTAGCCTTGTAGTCCTTAACTTGGACATTTGTATGTTTACAGAGGGGCCAAGATCATGGAGAAGAGAGTGTAAATTGAATGTCTCATTGTGCCTTGCGATGGGAACGAGCTACGAGGAGCCAGTCATCTATGTAAAGGAAAATATGAATGTTGTGAAGTCTGAAGTAAGCTGTTATGGGAGCCGTGCATTTGGTAAAGACTCTGGGAGCTCTCAAAGGCTTTCACAGCCGGGTCTGATGGTTGTTGCGGGTTTTTCGAGCTCTTTGGCCATGTTCTGAAGGTTGTTCTTCCTGATGTTTCGCCAGTCTCTGTGGCCGGCATCTTCAGAGGACGCTGGCCACAGAGACTGGCAAAACGTCAGGAAGAACAACCTTCAGAACACGTCCAAAGAGCCCGAAAAACCCACAACCACCACTCTGGGAGCTGTTGTGAGTCCAAATGGGAGCCTTTTGAATTGATAGGCTTGGGTTCCGAGTTGGAAGCAAAGGTAAGGCTTGTGAGAGGGATGGATGGATACATGGAAATAGACATCCCTTAGATCTATAACTGCGAACCAGTCCTTCTTGTGGAGTAGGGGGAGGACAGATTCAAGGGTAACCATATGGAATTTGGTGGTAATGATGTACTGATTTAGCTCCCTGAGATTGAGGATGGGGCGGAGGCCTCAATCTTTTTTCAGGACAGTAAAATAATGAGAGAAAAGTCTCTGATTGACTGGTCTACAGTATCTATGGCATCTTTGAGCAGCTGAATGAATTTTGTCCTGCAGGACTTGTGATGGAGGTGTGACGTGTGCAATGGCAGAGGTAGCTGGTGGAATTGTGTGCGGTATCCGCTTTGAATGATGGAAGGGACCCAAGTATCAGTGGTGATGCTTTCCCATGCAGGTAATTGTTTCCAAAGGGCTGGAGGAGGGATGTGAGAATGTGTTGGGATCTCGGCCAGCTAAGCGTTAAACATGATGTTTGGGTTTGCAGTCATTGCGTCTGGTTGTGGCTTGCTAGTGCGGTTTGGCCCAGTAAGGTTGTTGTTTGTAGTAAGGTGTGTTTGCCTTGAGGTTCATGTTGGAATTTTTGATGGGAGTTATAAGGGCGGCACCACTGAATGCGCTGCAGATGTTGATGGTATGTGGGGTGGACTCCCCATCATTTAGCAGCTGTTCTTTTCTTTTGGAAGCTTTCGAGGATGTCATCTGTTTCAGCATTAAAAAGACGTGTCCCGTCAAACAGGAGATCTTCAATACGGGCACGTGCATCCTCAGTGAGGCCAGCAGTTCTTAGCCAGGAAAAAGTGCCACAGAGGTAGCCATAGATTTGGCCGTGGCATTGACTGTGTGTCTGGCAGACAGTATTTGTTGTCTGGCAACTGAGAGCCCTTCTTGTTGAAAGGTTTGTGCCAGCACATTTTTGTCTTCAGGAAGTGCATCAATGAAGGTGGACATATTGTCCCAGAGGAAGCGCTGGTAAGCACCCATGGCTCCTTGTTAGTTGGCAATTCTCATGATAAAGGCAGCAGAAGAATACAGCCATCTGCCCATGGAGTCAATCTGTCTGCTATCCTTGCTAGGTGGTATAAGAGCTTGTCGGTGTCAAGAACAAGACTGTGAAGCCTTGATAAAGCTTGAATTGGGGGCTGGTTGTTTTTGTAGAAAGACTGCTCCTGTGTCGTGTACTCGTTAAAGATTGTCGCTGCACTTGGACATTGAGTGGGATGACACTGGCTTTCTCCAGGAATGCCTGGCTGTGCTGAGTAAAGATGGAAGCATGGAAATGTGAACTGGACTTGTAGTGTCTTTAGAGATTGGATCATAAAGATGATCTGTCGGTTCAGTTGTGGGTCTGTGGATTTGGAGATCCAGAGATTTAGCCATGCGAACCATCAATTGGGCATAAGTTTGAAAGTCCTCTGCTGGAGATGGCAGGTCTGCACCTACTAAATCAGAATCTGGAGACATTAACAAAACAGATGGTGTTTGGGGTCTGGAACCCTTGGAGAGGGCCTGGGATCCTCAGCTGACTCAGCTTGCAGCAGCTATGCTGTTAACTGGTATATGGTATTGAGATCATTTGACCATGATACTGAAAGATCTGCACTGAGTGCTTACTGAGCCCAATTCAAACTTGATTTTAACCATTAAAGCCCTAAATGGCTTGGGACTTGTATATCTGAGTGACCACTTCTCTCATTATGAGCCTGGCCAATCTATAAGATCTTCCTTAAAATACCAACAGCTTCAGAAGCCTGCCTCATAGACATGCAGGAGAGGGTGTTCTCCTGTGTGGCTCCTAGACTATGAAATGCACTCCCTCCCAAGTTGTCATGTTTCCACTCTGACTAATTTTAAGAACGGAATAAAAAAATAATGTTCAGGCAGACGTATGATGTTTAACCAGCGCTGCTGTGTTTTAATTTGTATCCTTTGCAACTGTAATTTATTTACTTTATTTATTGAATTTATATCCCACACCAACTGGCAACCAGGCCACTCTGGTTGCATTTAATGGTTTTAAATGTGTTTTGCTTGATTATTTTGGTTTCATGTTTGGTAAAGCTTATATGCTACTAACATTACAGTATTTTGACCCAACTCCGGGAGGTAGTGGAAGACAGGAGGGCCTGGGGTGCTCTGGTCCATGGGGTCATGAAGAGTCGGACACAACTTAATGACTAAACAACAACAAAGCTTATAAAATTTTTAGGTAAATGTAGCTTTATCATTTTTTATTCTTTAAAACTAGTTTGTAAGCTGCCTAGAATGCTACACTTTAGTTTCAAGGAAGAGTATAAATGTAATAAAAATAATTGATAAGTGGATAAGTGGACAAATTCTGGTGCACCAGAATTTATCCAGGCCATATAGCCAACAACTGCATTATCTTCAGTTTCTCATTCTTTCCAGTTTTTACAACATAGAGCTATTTACAGAAATTAGTAATAATACTTTCAATACTATCATTTGTAGGTGCATCATTGTCTTGAACTATACATGCAATCCATCTGTTCAGTTTTTAGATACCTAGTCCTCATTCAGGAGGCAGGCAATTAACTGTCATGATCTTTTAAAGCTCTCTGGATATTTGCCATGCAAGACCTTGAATTTTGCCAGTATACTGTCCAAGTTATTTATTACACTTGGCTCAAATAAATGATTTTTTCAAGTTTAGTGGGATAAGGTTATCACTAGCTTTAACTACTGCTTAAAAATAAACATTACACTTTTCAGCATAATGAAAGCAAGATATTCTGTTATTTTCCTTTCCTACCATGGAATTGCTTCACTAACCTTGTTAAACAATCTATTTTATTCAGTTCAGATGGGATTATTTGATTGTTGTTTAGTCTCCACATTTGTACAAGGTGTTCTTAGATCCACTTTGAAATATGCAATGGAATGGCTTTTTAAAATTAATTAATTAATTAGACTTTTATCCTTTCAACAGATTGTCTAAGAAAACAACAGTATAATAAAATAATGTAGAAGAAAACAGCAGAGCAGAAGCGGTAACTGTAATTTTAAAAAATACCAAGCACTATACAGCTTTTGTTATAGGTGTTCAATAGTCAGGTACCACTATTAAAGAGTCTTTGATTTTTGGACCACTCTCAGAATCCTCTGCCATCCTGTCTGCCTTTCCAAGTTTTACATCCAGCATCAAAACTGTCCTGACTAAGCTTCAATTTATTGACCCTCATTTACTCCACTTCCATATTGAGATGATGAAATAAATAAATACATACATACAATAGCTGTTTTAAAAACAACAGGCTAGGTCCAGCATCATGCTGGTGCTGCAATGCAAACATAACTGGCCTTTCTTCTCCTTCCCTTTCCCTGGCATCCTTCCTGCCTCAGAAAAACAGGTCCAGATGGTTTCCCAGCCTACCAGAACAAGATTTTCGATTCCCAAAAGTCTGCAGTGAGAAGGAGAGTTTGCCCTTCCTGACGCCTCTGACAGAAGATTCTCTCGACTTGATTTAAAATTCTGTCCCAAAGATCTAAAAATGTAGTCTGAAGGAGTGGGTACTTTGACAAATAATGCAGGAAATGATCTGGGACTGGAACAATCAGATTTTCATTATTTTCCATTGACTACAGGACATAAAAGTCAATCCTCAGAGCCCCACCATCACCATCCATAGTTGTTCTCCCTTTGCCACTGGCGCTTCTATTTCTCTGGAGTTGGATTAGGAGTTGTGATCACTTGAGCCAATGTGGAGGTGTTTGTAGCCATTCTATCTGCAACAGCAGTGAGAGAGGCAAGGCAGTGGGGAAATGCACTGCCTTTCGAATTCTTCTTCCACACCTAGTACCAGGGTCTGCTTGCTTCTCTCTTCCCTTTTCATCCTATTTATTTATTTATTTATTTATTTATTTATTTATTTATTTATTTATTTATTTATTTATTTATTTATAAGACTTGCTGCCTTAGCACAAGGACAGCTAGGTGACTGAAGAGAGAAAAAACGAATATGAATCACGAGAAAAAGAGAAGGACATTCTCCTCCAGCCCTTTTTCCCAGCTTGTTAAGGTTGTTGTTGTTGTTTAGTCATTAAGTTGTGTCCGACTCTTCATAACCCCATGGACCAGAGCACGCCAGGCCCTCCTGTCTTCCAAGGCCTCCCAGAGTTGGGTCAAATTCATGTTGGTAGATTCTATGACACTGTCCATCCATCTCGTCCACTGTCAGCCTTCTTTATGGTCCAGCTCTCACTTCCATACATCACTACTGGAAAAACCAGACCTTTATTGGCAGGGTGATGTCTCTGCTTTTCAAGATGCTGTCTAGGTTTCTCATCACTTTCCTCCCAAGAAGCAGGCGTCTTTTAATTTTGTGGCTTTTGTCACCATCTGCAGTGATCATGGAGCCGAAGAAAGTAAAATCTGTCACAGCCTCCATATCTTCCCCCTTCTATTTGCCAGGAAGTGATGGGACCAGTGGCCATGATCTTAGTTTTTTTGATGTTGAGCTTCAGACCATGTTTTGCGCTCTCCTCTTTCACCCTCATTAAGAGTTTGTTTAATTCCTCTACACTTTCTGCCATCAGAGTGGTATCATCTGCATATCGGAGGTTGTTGATATTTCTTCTGGCAATCTTAATTCCAGTTTGGGATCCATCCGGTCCAGCCTTTTGCATGATGTATTGTGCATATAAATTAAATAAGCAGGGAGACAATATACAGCCTTGTTGTATTCCTTTCCCAATTTTGAACCAATCAGTTGTTACATATCCAGTTCTAACTGTTGCTTCCTATCCCACTTACAGATTTCTCAGGAGATAGATAAGGTAGTCAGACACTCCCATCTCTTTAAGGACTTGCCATAGTTTGCTGTGGTCGCCACAGTCAACGGCTTTTGCATAGTCAATGAAGCAGAAGTAGATATTTTTCTGGAACTCTCTGGTTTTCTCCCTAATCCAGCGCATGTTAGCAATTTGGTCTCTAGTTCCTCTGTCCCTTTGGAATCCAGCTTGTACTTCTGGGATTTCTCAATCCACATACTGCTGAAGCCTTCCTTGGAGGATTTTGAGCGTGACCCTGCTAGCATGTGAAATGAATGCAACTGTACAGTAGTTGGAGCATTCTTTGTCATTGCCCTTCTTTGGGACTGGGATGTAGACTGATATTTTCCAATCCTCTGGCCTCTGCTGAGTTTTCCAAACTCGCTGAAATATTGAGTGTAGCACCTTTAAAAGCATAATCTTTTATGATTTAAAATAGTTCAACTGTAATGCCATCACCTCCACTGGCCTTGTTGCTAGCCATGCTTTCTAAGGCTCACAATTCTCCAGGATGTCTGTCTCAAGGTCAGCAACCACACTATCTGGGTTGTCCGGACATCCAGAATTTTCTGGTATAATTCCTCTATGTATTCTTGCCACCTCTTCTTGATGTCTTCTGCTTCTGTTCAGTCCCTACCATTTTTGTCCTTTATCATGTCCATCTTTGCACAAATGCTTCCTTTAATATATCCAATTTTCTTGAACAGATCTCTGTTTTTTCTCCTTTTCTTTTCCTCTTTTTCTTTGCATTGTTCATTTAAGAAGGCTCTCTTGTCTCTCCTTGCTATTCTTTGGAAGTCCGTGTAACGACCTCCTTCTACCTCACCAAGGAAGGTCGCTACGTCACTCCACTGTTACTCTTCTGGTAGTCTGCCACCAACAATCCCCTGCAATAAGTATCTTCAGGCCGGAATGGATTTCAAACAAAATAACTAAAGTTTATTGATTGGTACATTAAGACTGGTATAACAAATAAATCAGGTAATCACATAAAGAAAGGCTCTAGCTCACACAGACTCATATCTCCACACAATCTGATCACTATCTCATCTCAACATTCACAGATCCTGATCTGCCCCTCACACACATTCACACCCCTATATATCCCAGCTCCTCCCCCTGATGTCCCGCCTTCCGACCACCATTGGATGTTAACACTCCAGCCTAAACCTTGAAGGACAGGTGACATCATAGCTGTTTGTAACATACCTCCCCCCTTTATAAGTTGTTTTGTGGGGGAAAGCTAGATTGCTTTTCTCCCAAAACAACTAGGACTAGAGTCAAACACATTTCCATAAAATTACATTACCCAAATACTTACCACATTAATCATCTTTTCACTCTAGAACATCACAACACATTACAGCATTTCTTCCATTTCAAATACTTATCATCAATATTCAACATACACTTAAATTGTTCTGTTCATCAAAAAAAATACTTACACACAATAACTCATTTCCATATACATATACAGAACAACATTTCAACAAACCCATATTCATAAACAGTTAAACCACTTTAGCCAATTTACAAAGTCCATCTGGTCGTCTTCACTCTTCTGGTCTTCGGGATAAGGCGTCAGCCACACAGTTCATCGTCCCTTTGACTACCTTAACCTCGAAGTCAAAATCCTGTAACAGCAAGGCCCACCTCATCAGTTTACTATTGTGGGTTTTCATAGTCTTTAACCACCTCAGTGGGGAGTGGTCCGTACAAAGGATAAAATGTCTCCCCCAGATGTATGGCGATAACTTCTGAACCGCATAAACAATGGCGAGACACTCTTTCTCCACGGTAGCTAAGTGTCTCTCTCCTTTCTGAAGCTTTTTACTAAGGTAGGACACTGGATGCTGGTCTCCGTTGTCATCAGCTTGACACAAGACAGCTCCTACCCCGGCGTTGGATGCATCTGTGTACACGATAAACTCTCGGTCGAAGTCTGGGGCACGCAACACTGGATAGTGGATTAGCGCCTCCTTCAACTTCTGGAACGCCTCCTCGCAGTCACTGGTCCATGGGATGTGGTCATCAGTCTTCTTCCTCGTCAGCTCGGTCAGCGGCGCTGCCATCTTGCTGAACCTAGGAATAAATTTCCTATAGTAGCCTATCAGACCAAGAAATGATCTTACTCTTTTCTTGGTATTGGGTTTAGGCCAATCACGTACTGCCTCTACCTTTGCTTCCAGGGGCTTGATTACTCCTCCCCCTACAACATGACCCAAATACTTTATTTCTGGGCTACCCAGCTGGCATTTGCTTGCTTTCACGGTTAGCCCTACCGCACTTAACCTCTGCAGTACTACTTCTAGGTGTCTTAGGTGATCTTCCCAGGTGTTACTGAAGATACCTATGTCATCTATGTAGGCTACTGTAAAATCACTGAGCCCTTGTAAAGTCTGGTCCATCAGCCTTTGGAACGTGGCTGGCGAATTCCTTAGGCCGAAACTGAGGATTCGAAACTCAAATAAACCGAAAGGGCTACAAAAAGCGGTCTTCTCTTGATCTCTAGGATCAATCCTCACCTGCCAAAAACCCTTAACTAGGTCTAATGAAGAGATGTATCGACAACCCCCTATAGTTTCAATCAGGTTGTCCAGTCTGTGCATAGGGTAAGCATCAGGTTTGGTCACAAGGTTTAGTTTCCTATAGTCAACACAGAACCTAACACTTCCATCCGGCTTATCAACCAGAATTATCGGAGCGGACCAAGGGCTAGAAGATGGTACAATGATATTCTCCCTGAGCATTTCATCCAACTCCTTGCGCACCTTGTCGTTATATGGTCCTGTTACTCTGTATGGGGTTACTGCCTGCGGGGGTGCATCTCCAGTATGGATCCTATGCATCACTCCCTTAGCTAACCCAGGCTTGTTTGAAAATACCTTATAATATTTGGTAACTAGCGATTTCAGTTTTCTCTGCTGATCTAGGGTGAGTGCAGGGCTGATTCTCACCTCCTCTGGGTTGTACCTAACTTCACCCCTACCTTCCCAATAAGGCAAGTCATGTTCCTATCAGCAGCTTTCATTGCGAATAAAACTCTCTGTTCCTCCCTATAGTAAGGTTTCAGAGCGTTAACATGAACTACCCTCCTGCCTTGGTGTTCTTCTTCCTCAATAATGTAGTTTAGGTCATTCATTTTTGAAATAATCCTATATGGTCCTGCCCAATTTAATTGTAGCTTGTTCCCTTTGAAAGGTTTTAACCAAAGTACCTCATCTCCAGGGCTAAACTGTCTTTCCCTCGCCTTTTTACCGTACCAGGTTTTCTGTCTAGTTTTCTGTGCATGTAGATTTTCTGAAGCTAACTCTAAATTCCTTTTCAGGTCATTCATTAGCGTGTCTATGTAGGTAACTACATCTTGTGGATCATCTTCTGTGATCTGTTCCCAATTCTGTTTAATTAACTCAAGTGGTCCCTTCACTTTCCTCCCAAATAAAAGTTCAAATGGGCTAAAACCTGTACTGGCTTGTGGCACTGATCTATAAGCGAATAATAGTGATTGCAATTTCTGATCCCAGTTGTTTGGATTTTCTGCCAAGTAAGCTCTGATCATTCTCATTAGGGTCCCATTAAACTTTTCAGTTAACCCATTGCTCTGAGGATGATAGGCGGTAGTTTCTAAATGTTTAATCCCACAGATTTGCCATAATCGTTTCATGAGCTTAGAAGTAAAAGATGCTCCTAAATCTGTTATTATTTCTGAAGCAAAGCCCATCCGAGACATATAACTTACTAAGGCATCAGCTACTGTGTTGGTCTCTATGTTACTTAAGGGAATAGCCTCAGGATATCTAGTGGCATGGTCCACAATAGTGAGAATAAATCTGTTTCCCCTCTTTGTGACCTTAGGCAATGGCCCTACAATGTCCACACCTATGCATTTAAATGGAGTAGAGATCACGGGTAATGGGCATAACTTGGCTTTGGTTCTGTCACGGTTGTTACCCTGTCTCTGGCAAACATTGCATCTTTGGCAGAAGTTTTTAATTTGCTTCCCTATCTCAGGCCAATAAAAGTTTTGTGTGATCCTTTGCTTGGTCTTGTTTACTCCTAAGTGTGCAGCAAATATGTCAGAGTGCCCCCTTTCTAAGATCATCTGGCGATATTTTACAGGCACCACTATCTGACTTCGAATCCCATCTCCCCCTTTTGAGATATTCGTCAGTGTCTCTCTGTATAATATTCCCTGCTTGATGTGGAACCTCTCTGGAGTTTCAGGGGTTAACTGCACTCCTGTCACTTTCTCAAAACAACTTTTTAAAGTAAGATCTTCTTTTTGTTCTTGTGAAAATATACTGCTTTTAGGTAACTCAAGTGTAACTGCTTCTGCTTCTTGTCTACCCTCATTTTCTCTCACCTCCTGAACATCAGTAACTTCTTTAGCTGTCTCTGTTTGGTCTTGTGAACGTGTAAGAACTAACACCCTCTTAACATGTTCAGCCAAGTCTGTTCCCACAAGAACAGCAGCTGGCAGTTGCGAAGAAATCCCCACTCTCCAATTTCCCTGCCATCCTTTATAACGCACAAGAACTTCAGCTACTGGCAAAACGATTAACTCTTCCCCTATTCCTTTGATTGTCAGACTCTCCTGAGGTAATATATACTCCTGGGGTATGATATCAGGATGACACAAGGTCACCTGTGAGCAAGTGTCCCTTAGGGCTAAATAGTTGTGATCAAAAATCCCAATATTATCTCCAGCTGCCTCAAAAAGTTGAGAATTTGTTCTAACCAGAAGACAGTGTTTTATTTCAGCCAGAGGGATACTTTCATCACAGCACTCAGCTGTTGTATCAAGTTGTGCTGGTGTTGCTATGGCAATGGTCCCTTCCAGCGGGGGAGTTCTCTGTTCCTTCTGAACACAATAAACAGCTTTTGGCTTGTTTACACTCATATTCTGAGGTAAATTTTCCTTCCTGTGTTTTAGTTTTTCACAATTTGAGACCAAATGTCCTTTTTCTTGGCAGTAATAACATTTTTTGCTGTTCCAAGAGTATTTCTCATCAAATTTTCCCTTTCCCTCCAAATTTTGAGTTCTCTGTTGTTTCTGCTCTGAGGGCTTCCCTCCAAAATGGCTACCTCCACCCTGCTGGCTCCTAACGTGTCCCTGAGAGAATCTATTATAATTTTCCCCTGTCTTCCTCACATTTTTCCCCTCAGAATATATTGGTTTTCTGATCTGTGTTATAAAATCTGCAATCTCTGTGGCTTATTTCAAGTTTTTAGGCTGCCTTTCCTTGACTTGAAATTTTAATTCCCCCTGTAGAAGAGAATAAAACTGCTCTAGCCCTATAATATCTTTCAATTCTTGAAATGTCTGCACTCCCTCCTGTGCCAACCATTTATCCAAATATCTAGCTAAATTTGCTCCTAACTGTGTGAATGTTTCATCTGGTTTTTTTGGTGAGTGATCTGAATCTTTGCCTAAGCTGTTCAGCATTGATGCCATGACGGGCAAATACAAGCTTTTTATACTCAGAATAATCCTTTATTAACTCAATAGGCATTTCAGCGTACACCTCAGCCAGGCTTCCACTAATTAATGATCTCAAAATTGTCATTTTTTCTGACTCCCTTATAGAAAAATCTGTACACGTTCTCTCATAAAGGGAAAAGAAAATTTCGGGACAATCTCCCTTCTTATAGACTGGAAATTTCTTTAGGTCAGCTTTTGACAATTGACCCTCAACAGTACTTGAATTCATATTGTTATTATTATTTTGATTCATCAACTCAAGTCTGCGTAGCTCAAACGCCATTTTCTCTCTCTGTAATCTCTCTTCCATTTCCATTTTCTCTCTTTCTATTCCTAGTCTTTCCTTCTCCATTTGTGCCTCAATTTCCCTCACTCTCAATTCATGAGCCTGCGCTAACTCAATTCTTCTGAGGTCTGCTAATTCTTCACTTGAAGCCCCTTTCTCCTGAACTGAGAGAATTCTTCCATCCTCCTCACTAAACTGTTCCTCAGAGACAACTGCCTCCTCAAACTGGCTTTGTTCAGTCATTTTTCTCCTTGTCAAGGGCATAATCTTTCACCCAAAAGGTTGTTTTCTACTTTCAAGCCTCAGTTTAAAAGAACACTATTTTTTTCCTCTACTCTGAGTCTGTGAGATATACTGTCGCTGTCCTTTCCAGCACTGACAGATAGAAACAGTAACTGGGCTCCTGCCCCTTTCGCTAGGCCTCTTACTAAACAGAGTGTATTCTCTTTACTCTGTCTCTGGTACCAATCTTAATTCACACAGCTCTGCCTCTCCTCAGGCTCTGCTGTCTAAATGGAGAGTTCCCTCAGCGTTGCTGTCTTTTGGCTTCTGCTCTGTCCCCTCAGAGTTCCACTAAACTCAGGACAGGCCAGCCCCACCACAGCCTCTGCCTTTTGGGTCACTCTTCCCACAAAGATGGTCACCTCAGAGCTTCCCTATCTTAGTCCCCAGTCTGAGTTTCAGCGCCCCTCTACTAGACTTTCTCCCCTTGAGACAAGTCCTAGAAGATCACTCAGACTTCCCTGACTAAAATACCCTTGCTCTGGGCGCGATTCAGCCAAGGCTTCACTGGATCTCTTCGTATCCCACAAGCTGGCACCAAAATTTTGTAACGACCTCCTTCTACCTCACCAAGGAAGGTCGCTACGTCACTCCACTGTTACTCTTCTGGTAGTCTGCCACCAACAATCCCCTGCAATAAGTATCTTCAGGCCGGAATGGATTTCAAACAAAATAACTAAAGTTTATTGATTGGTACATTAAGATTGGTATAACAAATAAATCAGGTAATCACATAAAGAAAGGCTCTAGCTCACACAGACTCATATCTCCACACAATCTGATCACTATCTCATCTCAGCACTCACAGATCCTGATCTGCCCCTCACACACATTCACACCCCTATATATCCCAGCTCCTCCCCCTGATGTCCCGCCTTCCGACCACCATTGGATGTTAACACTCCAGCCTAAACCTTGAAGGACAGGTGACATCATAGCTGTTTGTAACAGTCCACATTCAATTTTCTGTAACTTTCCCTATCTCCCCTGCATTTTGTTTCCCTTCTCTTCTCTGCTATTTCTAAGGCCTCACTGGACAGCTACTTTGCTTTCTTGCATTTCCTTTTCTTTGGGATGGTTTTTGTTGCTGCCTCCTGTACAATGTTACGAGCCTTCATCCATAGTTCTTCAGGCACTCTGTCCACCAAATCGAGTTCCTTAAATCTGTTCTTCAATTCCACTATGTATTCATAAGAGATTTGGTTTAGATTATACCTGAGTAGCCAGTGGTTTTTCCTACTTTCTTCAGTTTAAACTTGAGTTTTGCTATAAGGAGGTGATAATTGGAGCCACAATCAGCTCCAGGTCTTGTTTTTGCTGACTGTATAGAGCTTCTCTATCTTTGGCTGCAGAGAACATGATCAATCTGATTTCGGTATTGCCCATCTGGTGATGTGCATGTGGTGAGTTGCCTCTTGTGTTGTTGGAAAAGAGTGTTTGTGATGACCATCTTGTTCTCTTGACAAAACTCTATTAGCCTTTGCCCTGCTTCGTTTTGAACTCCAAGGCCAAACTTACTTGTTGCTTTTATCTCTTGACTCCCTAATTTAGCATTCCAGTCCCCTATAATGAGAAGAACATCTTTCTTTGGTGTCAGTTCTAGAAGGTGTTGTAAGTCTTCATAGAATTGGTCAGTTTCAGCCTCGTCAGCATTGGTGATTGCTGCATAAACGTGTATTACTGTGATATTGAAAGGTCTGCCTTGTATTCATATTGAAATCACTCTATCATTTTTAGATTATATCCCAGTACAGCTTTTCCTACTCTTTTGTTGTCTATGAGGGCTACTCCATTTCTTCTACGGGTGTCTTCCCCACAATAGTAGCGTCTGAATTGAATTTGCCCATTCCCATCCATTTTAGTTCACTGATGCCCAGGATGTCAATGTTTATTCTTGCCATCTCCTGTTTGACCACACCCAGCTTACCGAGGTTCACAGATCTTACATTCCAGGTTCCTATGCAGTATTTTTCTTTGCAGCATTGGACTTTCCTTTCACTTCAATGCACGTCCACAACTGAGCGTTCTTTCGGCTTTGGCCCAACCACTTCATTAGCTGTGGAGCTACTTGTCTTTGTCCTCCACTCTTCCTCAGTAGCATGTTCCATGCCTTCCGACCTGAGGGGCTCATCTTCCAGTGTCATATTTTTTAGCCTTTTGTTTCTGTCCATGGAGTCTTCTTGGCAAAGATACCGGAGTGGCTTGCCAGTTCCTGCTCCAAGTGGATTGCGTTTAGTCAGAACTCTCCACTATGACCTGTCGATCTTGGGTGTCCCTGCACGGCATAGCCCATAAGCTTCTCTGAATTACTCAAGCCCCTTCACCACGACAAGGCAGCAATCAGTGAAGGGGAATTGAAACTTTGCTTGCATCAATAGCCCCCACTTAAAACTAACCATATTTTTTCCAGGCTTAGAAAGCAAACAAACTGAGGTCAATTTTAAATAAAAGCAAAAGTTTTCAAGTACCTCTTTATGTCTTCTTTGAAATGACAAGACTCAGGCTCTTTCATGCACAATTTAGAACACTGAATCACTGAATCAAATCCCCACTCCTCGAGAAGACAAGAAAGTTTCCAGATGTCTAAATTGGCATCCTTTCTATCAGTTCCCAGTTAACGTTAACGTTCTGGTAAACATTGTGGATTGGACCTTAACAATAATTAAAAAATAAAGACATGATTTTTATAGTTTACTTGACTTTTTGCTAATATTATCACCAATTTGTGTGTGTGTGTGTGTGTGTGTGTAATACAACCATTTCAATGTGGAACTGAACTTAAGGTATTAAAACGGAAAGAATCAAGAAAATATAAGTTGATGGATGTTAGATACTTAAGGCTGAATCCTATGTTCGTCTTACTTAAAGTACAGCCATTATAATCAATAGGATGTTACTTGTCACTAATTAAAATGCCACGTTTCAATGGAATATGTCTAGGTAGAGTGGATTTATTTCTTTGTCTATGTTAGATAAACTTTTTATATGTTAAAGTAATCACAAACAAACAGCCAGACTACCTCTAAAAACAATTAGAAGGAAATTAGATTAACAGGCAGATCTGAAAGCTTAATTGCCAGAAAGCTTTGAATAATGTGCAAATAAATAAGAGGCATAACAAATAAAAGAACAATGAGAAACAGAAGAACAGTTGCACTGGTATGACAGAAGTGTTAACAATGGCCTAAATTCCACCCAACCATATTTTTGCTGTTGAGGAGAAAATTCTACTGGGAACTTGTCATACATTTCCTTCAAAGTGAAGTAATCACAGTAGGCCAACTGTGAGCTCAGTACTGAACTTCTAAAAAGAACAGCGGCTATCACTTGGAAATGCTCTTTCACCCATGCAAATATACCCAGAACGGTTGAATACAATAGAGTGATTATGTATGCAACTAATAATAATCTTCTAAATCATGTTGTATCCTATATAAACTGTTGCAGAAATATCATAACATAGCACCTAAACACTTTCCTTCTCTTCTTCCTGTTCATTATTGTTGAACTCAAAATTGCTATTACTATTCTATTTAGCTGTTTTTAAAACACAGCATCAATTAAAAAGAAAATTGAAATTGCATTAAACTTCTTCAGCCTAGTTTGATGACAGTAAACCATTTGTTAAGAACTTTCTGTTTGAGCTTCAAAATGCAGATATGATGTTTATCCCTTGCTAACATGTTGATAGGAAAAGGAAACTCTATCAATGCCCAAGATCTATTGTAATACTTCTACCCAGTGATCACAGAAGGGGATATAGCATACCAAGATCCGAAATACTGAAGAACTCACTTGTAGGTAGTGATGAATGAAGAAAACCTTATGCTTTTAATATTTTGCTTACTGAAGAATCCCCACCTAACAATCTTCCCTCTTTCTCTCATTTCAAGAAAAGTATACTCTCCTTCTTTGAAAGAAATTGAGTCAATAATGAGACAAATAATTTCAGTAACTATCACTTTTACTTTACCTGTCTCCCTTAATAAGACACGGACCCTGTAACCACTCAACTGAAATGTCAAGTACAGTGGTGCCTCGCACAACGAGCGCACCGTAGAGCGATGAATTCGCTCTACGGTGACGCTTTTGCGATCGCTAAAGCGATCGCACAACGATGGCCCCAATGGGCGAAAATCGCAGAGCGAAGGGCGGTAAGCTGCTCGCTTACCGACCTTCGCTTTGCGACCCGCCGATCAGCTGTTCGGCGGGTCAAAAATGGCCACCGGAACAGCCGAAAGGGGCCGGGGCGCAGCGTTTTCACACCCTTGGTAAGCAAGGGGAGCGCGCGAAAACGCTGCGGAAGCCCCGAAATGGCTGCGCGCAACCATTTCCGGGCTTCCGGCAGCGTTTTCGCGCACTCCCCTTGCTTACCAAGGACGCGAAAACGCTGCGCCCCGGCCCCTTTCGGCTGTTCCGGCGGCCATTTTTGACCCACCGAACAGCTGATGGCAGCCATTTTGGCGCCCTCGTTCTGCGAGGGGAGGGCGCGAAAATGGCTGCCGCCTATGGAGGAACTTCGCTGAACGGTGAGTTTGAAAGCCATAGGAAGCATTTCTATGGCTTTTTCCCTCCCGTACAGCGATGTTTCCCACAGCGAAGGTTAATCCGGAACGGATTAACCTCACTGTGCGGGGCACCACTGTACAAATATGGTAAACACATTCTCCAAGTGTATATTCTCATGCAAGTAAACTCTCAATTCAAGCAAGTTATCAGTGGCTTGAGAGAAGTCCATATACTTTCAGAAGCATACAGAATCCTTGGAAAATCCATAGAGTCCTATGGAGGAAGAAATCTCCAAAACAACCCAAGGGGACCACATGCTCAGGAGTTACTGAATGAAGACTGAGTGATGATGAAGATAGAAAATAACCATGGGTGAATGGAATGAAATGGCCTGTCCTGGACAAAGACAGAGTGGCCTAGTACCCTGGGCTGGAGCATGGTGCAGTGTTAGGATTTTCTTGCAGATGCTTTTCACTAGATTTACTAGAAGGGAGATTTATTAGAATGGAGGCAATAAATGGAATACAGTGGAAGGACCAAATATTTCTGAATGGCATACAGATCTTGTTCTATGTAAATCCTATATAAAATGACCAAATTTGAAATTGAATCTGAAGCTCACACTGAAATAAATCAACTACTCTTCATGTGTCCAATATGTTTTAAAGGTTTGTTGTACTAGATAAACACATGTAAGATATCTTTTAAAACTTCAAATATTTAAATGTTGTTTTTTCCTGTCTAAAAATCTTTCATAAAGAAAATAAAAAATAAATATATTTGAGAGGCAGAGAAAGAGAGCAAGAGCAAAGATGAGTCTGTCAAAGAAGAAACCCCAAACGTATGCAGCAGAAGTCCATATATCCTCTGTTGTCCCTTGAATTAGTGAGGTAAAAATAAATGCTGTCCTCATGCCGATTTGGAATATAAACAGGAGAAAGCAGTATTCAGATAGGTGGAAGCCATCACCAACCTGAGAGGCAGACAGAAACCTACAGGGGTGTTGAACTGTCTCCCACTCTCAATTGGTTTTTCTCAGACTGCTTAAATCACATGGGAAAATCCTTCCTTACCCAATCTAAATGTCAAAATCTGAAAAAGTAGAGATTAAAGGGAAAAATTCTGCTTGAGTTGAGGAGACTAAAATGCGCCAAGACAAACCAGGCTGCAGTGGTAGCCACTGTGCTGGCTCAGGGAAGTGGGGGCAGTTTTCATACCATCTGGACCATCAAAACAGCAGACTCACTTTCCTCTTTGGCTTCTGCCCATGCCATTGTCTTGTTTCTGTCTTCTATACAGAGAGTGACTAACCTGCTTCTGCTCTCACTCTCTGCTTGGTTTCCAGAAACCTACACTGAATGATTTACATTGCATTCAGACTACATTGTCGCTTCCTCCACTATGTTCTACTATTATCCTGATGCTACAATTTAAGGAGAGACTTAAGTGCCCCAGGAAATTCATTTCTGCTTCTGAGGACAAACTACTAAATAATCCTTCAACGATGAGAGGGCAGGCCAAACCAAAGTTTCCTCCCTGATAATCTGAGCATCAAGGAATAAGTTAGCACCAGAGTTTAGAGCATGTGGCCCAAATTAACGGCATCCCCACAAACCAAATCAACTCAAAGAGTCCCCTTATGTCTTCAAGGTGGTGTTAGGAACAATGCTACCAGCTTTTAAACGCAGTTAATAACCCTGAGGTACTCTGCATCTCCATATTCTTCTTATTAAAAAATAAACCATAGAAAGTGCAGAATTTCCTTTTCAATACATCCATTTTTGTAATTTTCAGGAAGTGGCAGCCCTCCCAGGTCCAAAACATTTATTTTGGCCTCACAGTAGCTAAGGGTTTGATCTGACAATAAAACCTACTGTTGTACCGAGTTCTCCATAAAAATATATATCAAATTTTAGCAAACACATGAAGTGTGTGCACGCACAGAACACTGTACCAGGAGAGCAAGTTTTTCTGCTCCTCTGCCAGAGGTCCATTTATTTTGAGGTGGATATACAGTGGTGCCTCGCACAACGATTGCTTCATACAACGATGAATTCACACAGCGATAGCTTTAAAAGGGAAACGGAGATCAAAGAGCCCTTTCCGATCTCCCTTTTCGCTCCTGTAAAAGTATCTTAAACTGTTTGAAGCCTGTTTTAAATGCTTGCAATCATTAGCCCACCTCCTGAAACCTATGCAAACTTAATTTGGTGTTGTTCTGAGTCTTCGTTAATTTTTGGTGTTTTTTTTTCTCTCTCATTGAAAAGCATTGGATGGACGGTCCAATGCTTTTCAATGAGAGAGAGAAAAAATCACCAAAAATTAACGACGATTCAGAACAACACCAAATTAAGTTTGCTTAGGTTTCAGGAGGTGGGCTAATGATTGCAAGCATTTATCTGTTCCAATTGGAACGGATTAACCAGTTTTCAATGCATTCCTATGGGAAATGGTGTTTCACTTAACAATGTTTTCACATAACGATTTTTTAATGGAACCAATTAACATCGTTAAGTAAGGCACCACTTTAGTATCAATTCATATGTGAATGCCCTATCTGCTTTTTAAAAAAATTATGCTATTTGATAGAGCACTAGACCAGATAGCAGGTTTTGTTTTTTTTTTAAAGTGGACTCCCCTGGTCTCCCCTTGCTTGGTCCCTCATCCCCTTGCCCACCCCTTTCCTCATTGCCCCCTCACTAGCTTGCCCTCTTTCATTGCCCCCCACATGCCCAATCAACCCTTTGCCTGCCACTTGGTCCCTCACCCTCCCGATCATGCGTTTGCTTGTTTGCTTGCCCACTCACTCACCCACCTGACCTTCTGCCCCCATCCCATGCCCTCCTAACCATCTAGCTGCCCCTTCACCAAAACAAAACAAAAGGAACTGGTACATCCATGAAAGCCCAGATTATAAATGAGAGACAATGTCTCAGGATGTAGAAAGTAGAAACAAGCTCTTTATTCTGTATTTATTGAGTCGTTAAAAAGCTCTGACTCAACACGTTTCGGCAAAGCCTTCTTCAGGAGTGAGCTTCTTTATATTTTATGTACCTTTCTTTGGTCTATATCAGCTCCAAAACTAATTGGAAGTGTTTGAGAAGTGCCCCTTCACCAGCCTGATCACCCACCTCGCTTGCTCACCCTCTCACCTTTACTCACTCACTTTCCTCCCTCACCCACCTGATCACCCTTTCATCCACCCAATCACTTGCCCTCTCTGTCCCCTCGCTCACTCACCCGTCCACCCCTCAGATCCCTGTCCCTGTACCCTCCCACCCTCAGCCCTTGTCCCTTATTTCCCTTTCTACCCCCTCATTTTCCTCTTCTTCCCTTTCCATTCTCACCACCACCACCCCACCCCAGTGGAGTGAATGCACCTGATCAAAGATGGACACAGTCATGGTGGCAGGGAGGCTGAGGAGGAGGAGGAGGTAGCAGCATGAGGATGCAAAAGTTTTGGATTTGTGCTGAAATCCACATTACTTCAGCCCATATACAAAAAAACAAAAACAGAACCACACCAAGAAATAATGCCTCGTCAGTTTATTCCAGCAGTGGAAACAGTCCATAAGATTCATTTCCCCCAGAGATGACAGTTATTGCACATGATTCCAAATATTAATTAAATAGGAACTTAGCTTGACATTCACTATGATGAAGATGACTAATTTTCCTGAATAAGGAAAGGGAAGGCAACATACATTTTTGTCATAGTCCCCAGTTTCTTAATGGTGTAACTCATAAACCATATGTTTGCATTAGAGATGGGGGTATTCGTATTCATATCCCCCTACAGGTGGAGATAACGAGGGTCTGGCCCCATGGGTCTGGACTGCCCACTCACAATTCCGCCACTGACACAAGCTCGACGAAGCCTTCTTATTGTTGTTTGCAGTGGATTAGCCACTCTGACCTGGCAGAGAGGCTTGTCATCCCGCTTTCTGCCAGGACTGGCTAATCCATTGCAGACAATGGAGTGATAAGAAGGTTCCATCGAGCTCATGTCAGCAGCAGAATTGTGAGTGGACAATCGTTACCCTTATTATCTCCACCTATGGGGGGATATTTGTATACAAATACAAATACTCCCCCATCTCTAGTCTGCACTATCCCTTATCAATGACAGGCTAGCCTAGATGGAAAACTCTAAAATGAATACAGCAAAAAGTGGAGAGAAAAAAGAGGATATCCTTTGCTATCCTTGACTTGATTCTGACCAACAGAGATGACTTGGGGGGGGAGTGGCAGTAAGGGGAGCTCTAGGCAAGAGTGACCATGTCCTTCTAGAATTCTTGATTTAAAAGGAAACTAAAGCAGAGTGTAGCCGCACACTTCTGCTGGATTTTAAAAAAGCCAATTTTAATAATCTCAGAACAAGGATAAGTAAGGTCCCATGGCAGGAGATCCTAACAAAAAAAGGAGTCCAAGAAGGGTGGCTTCTAAAAAATGAAATTCTAAAGGCATAACTACAAACAATTCCAGCAAGAAAACAAGGGGTGAGGTAGCAAATAAAGGCCAGTGTGGCTTCACAAAAAGCTCAAATAGTACATGTACAGGAAGTGGAAAAAGGCCAGGCCATCACGGATGAGTACAGACAAGTAGCAAAGAAATGCAGGGATGGCATTAGGAGGGCAAAAGCTGAGAATGAGCTGAGGTTAGCTAGAGACACTAAAAGGAATAAAAAAGCATTCTTCAGGTATGTGAGTAGCAAAAGGCAAACAAAAGACATAGTGGCACAGCTCTGCAATGGAGATGGAAAAATGATAACAGAGGACAAAGAAAAGGCAGAGGTTCTCAATTCCTATTTTAGTTCAGTCTCTTCCCATAAGACAGACTATGAACTTCCAAACAAATTGGAAGTGCAAGTGGGGGGGGGGGGGACAGGATTGCAGCTGGAGATTGATAAACCAATAGTCAAGGAATACCTTACCACCTTGAACAAGTTCAAATCTCCAGGGCCCGATGAACTGCATCTAAGAATACTGAAGGAAGTGGTTGAAGAACTCTCAGAACCACTATCCATTATTTTCTTGAAATCACGGGAAACGAGGGGGGGTGCCAGAGGATTGCAGGATGGCCAATGTTGTCCTTATCTTCAAAAAGGGCAAAAAAAATGGAACCTGAGAACTATGGTCCAGTCAGTCTGACATCAATCCCAGGCAAAATCCTGGAACAGATTGTAAAGCGGTCATTGTGCAAGCACCTAGAAAACAATGCAGTAATAACTAAAAGCCATCACAGACTTGTCAAGAACAAATCCTGCCAAACTGAATTGATCTCGTTTTTTGATGAAGTCACCTCCCTGACTGAGGGAATGCTGTAGATGTAGTATATCTTGACTTCAGCAAAGCTTTTGACAAAATGCCACATGATATCCTGATTAGCAAGCTAACTAGGTGTGGGCTGGATAGATCAACTGTCAGGTGGATACACAATTGGCTACAGAATTGTACTCAGAGGGTGATGATTAATTGGTCCTTCTCTAACTGGGAGGAAGTAACAAGTGGGCGACCCCAAGGCTCAGTCCTGTGACCAGTGCTCTTCAGTATTTTTATTAATGACTTGGATGAGGGAGTGCAGGGGATGCTTGCCAAATTTGCAGATGATACAACATTGGGTGGAATAGCTAATACCCTAGAAGACAGAAACAAAATTCAAAATGACCTTGATAGGATGGAGCACTGAGCCGAAAGCAATAGAATTAAATTTAACAGGAATAAGTGCGAAGTACTGCACCTCGGAAAAAGAAACCAATTGCACGGTTATGAGATGGGGGAAACCTGGCTCAGCAAAACTATGAGCGAGAAGGATCTTGGAATTGTCGTAGATCACAAGCTAAATATGAGCCAACAGTGAGATGTGACTCCAAAAAAGGCAAATGCTATTTTAGGCTGCATTAATAGTACAGTTTTCAAATCCCGCAATGTGTTAGTCCCCCTTTATTCAGCACTGGTTAGGCTTCACCTTGAGTATTGTGTCCAATTCTGGACACCACATTTCAAGAAGGATGCTTATAAATTGAAACAAGTTCAGAGGAGGGCGACATGGATGATCAAGGATCTGGAAACCAAGCCCTATGAGAAAAGGCAGAAATAATTGGGCATGTTTAGTCTTCAGAAAAGAAGACTGAGGGGTGAAAAGATACTTTTCAAATACTTGAAAGGCTGTCATACAGAGGAGGGGCGAGATCTGTTCTCGATCATCCCAGAATGCAGGACACGCAACAATGGGCTCAAGTTAAAGGAAGCCAGATTTTGGTTGAATATCAGGAAAACCCTCCTAACTGTTAGAGCAGTACGACAGTGGAACCAGTTACCTTGGGAGTTGGTGAGTGCCCCAACATTGGAGGCATTCAAGAAAAACTTAGATAATCACCTGGCAGATATGCTTTGATTGATGGCATTGTAGGCCCTTCCCAACGTCACTTTTCTATGATTCTATGATGGAAACATTTTTTTTAGCATTGAGTTCTTTATTATGAATCAAAATACAGCAAACTTTCCTGGAGCAGCAGCAAACAGGCTAAAGCCTTGGGCAAAAGTAATTTGATTGAAAACTAGAGTTAATTAAAGAAGCTGGTAGCAATCAAAGCTTGAGACAGGAAACACTGAATCAGTACACTGTGAACTGTGGCAGGAATTTGTGTATACACTTAAAAGCTGACAGAAACAAATCATAGGTAAAATAACCATAGCAGAATTATTTAATGTCGACATTTCAGTATCTCTAAACCATATATTGTACAAATAAAAATGCATGCCTATCAAATGAACAATTTCCCTATGTCTCACATGGATATATAATATATTGTTCAGACTTGCAATAAACTTTCTGCATTGTGAACATTCTCATGGTACATGCATGATTACTTCATTAGTCACATGCATTTACTTTTATCAGGAGCCTCTTTGATTTTTCTCAGCTAAAATGTATGCATGTTCCTGCACTTGTCCATTCAAGACTTGTTATTGAGCTTTCTAGGGGAAACCCATGCTTATTCTAGTGTTTCTAAAATGCTCCTTTAAATGAACTATCTTTCTTGACTAGCACGAGTGTAAAAATGAAGCAAAAATAAACTTTTAAAGTACATTTTTGCCTACAATGTATGGAAAAGTATACTTCTTAATATTATTCTTAATGAATTACATTTATATGAAACTTAATATGTCAATTAAAATATAAATTCACATGATAATCTAAAAACATGGTAGTTTGTGAACTATGTCTCAGAATGTGAAAGTTTTCAACAAACAAAACCATCAACTCCCCTAATTTACTTAGAATAAAGCATTCACAAGAACTTCTTACTCATGAAATGTTAATAGTTTTATAAATAGGTTCCAAGCCATTTACACAGCATTTTAGTTTTCAAAGATTGCTTAGAAACACTACACAACCAGTTCCTTACATCAAAAGTCATGTTTGGCTTTTCTTAAACAGAATCCCTCCATACCATATGAAAAACCAAGCTAAAGACCTTCTAGAGCATTTTGTGATAAGGAGTAATAGTGAATGCCAAAACACCAAAAATTGTAATGGACCAATCTTTGACTTTCCTTAACCCTTCTCATTGGATTCTGCCCATTTTTACACTAATCATTACAACTTTGTAGAGATTAGCAATATTATCTGCACACTGTAGATACAATGTTGTGAGCCATCCAGAATAGTGCCATGCACTGAGGTGATGAATGAATGAATGAATGAATGAATGAATGAATGAATGAATGAATGAATGAATGAATAAGCTGAGGTATCAAGTTAAAGGAACTTGCATAATGATACCTAGTGAGTCTGTGTTGGAAGTCAGATCTGAACAAGGATTATTAGCCATTACACTGCAGTAGTTTGGTAGATATTTACTGCAGGATGGCTAAAGTTTAAAAAATTATATAATGAGCATACTTTGCTTCATCTATAAAGAAATCAATCTGCAAATCAGTACCTCCACCTTTGGTTTGTTCAACCAATTTACATCCAAACAATATATTACTCTTGTAAGTAATGACTTATCAATATTTTACTGTTTGCAAAGAGCATTTACTGGGTTCTGTGCAATGTAACATTAGCAAAAACAAGTCCAAGAGATGGTGCCTGAATGTCATACAAGTAGTAGTGGAATAATTTAAGCAAATAATACTTAGCTGAATAAAATTATAATGAATCGGGTAAATACAATGAGCTATCCAAGCAGAAACTAAGGTTTCCATTAACCACTTGCACAATGAAGAAAATGGGATTTCTAAAAGAGCTGGAAACCAGTGCTAGGAGACTGACACAACTGCGTACACATATGTGTGTCTGGGTTGTATGCTGTAGTAACAGGCTCTGAATAATATTTTACACATACAATTACAAAACAATACCAATTTACAATTGCTAGAAATGTTATTTATAGACTACATTAAAATCACCTGAGATAAATCCATTGTCCCATTAAATGTACATGCCAGACTGTTAAAAGACCTACTGAATGTTCTTGGTAGGTCTTCTATGCTTATCAGTCACTTTTTCCTGTAATAGTTACCCTAGCAGACCCTTTCTAATGGACACACAATATGTTACACTGTGCCCAACCTCACCTACTTTTTCTTTTCTCAAAAGACAAGGCACATCTGCCACCTGCTCTAGTTTGAGTCCCAGAAACAACTGTCGAGCAGCAAAAAGATTGATTATCAGTCAAATACTATTGCCGTACACCAGATTTTGGTAGCTTGGTAGCTTTAAGCTTGCTGATCCAGCAAGAGTTAGTGTGAAATTTTCAGCAATGTCTGCCAACATTTTGGTGCTAAAGGAACAGCAGTGCATGTCATGATGAAACGCAGCCAAAAGACGCAGACAAAGCAGAGAAGTTTTTGTTGGGCTCAAATGCAGTAAAGGCGAAGAAAGAAAGATACGTAAATATCCTGGAAAATTATTAGTGATACCTTACATAAATCTATTGCAATGGATATTAAAAATGATTGTAATACAGTAGTAGATTTAGCCCCTCAGTTCCTAACATATGAGACAAAGTTGATGCCGATTATCACAGTATATTGCAAACATCAAAATAAAAGATAACTGATGATCAAAACAAGAGGTAAGTCATTGGTCAGAAAAGAATTCAGGGGAAATGACAAAGGGGTTTTAGATAAATTTAATCTCCCCTCACTGAGTTAATAGACTAAAATGTATTCAATAGATCATTTGGACTGTATTCAAGAAGACTGTCGTATCATCTGTAATACTGCACTATATGCATAATTCATGAGTTAGGGTTACTTACAGATATAATTTCTTCAACGGCTTTGCAGAAATATGTATTAAATGAGCCAATTAGTGGATTAAAGATAAATATTCCCATAAATTTAGAAATCCATATAATATACCTCTTTTTTTTAAAAAAGATTTTTTTAATGGTATTTGAGAAACAATCATTCTTGTGGTTCCTTTTTACATGAAGTAGTTACTGCTCTGGAGCACAATTTGTGCTTCTTAGAGCTATGCATTTCTTTATTAGAAATGCAACTTTTTAAAATCCTGGTCTTTCAGTTTTCAGTGCTCAAAAAAATAAAAAAAAAACCACAGTCTTAATGTGAGGTTTACAGCATGCATGATGAATGTCTGTTACTTTTCATCAACATTAAAATGACGATTTCAGAAAATTTAAAAAGGTAGTACACATGGAGCAAAGAGCGCAGGAACATGTTCTGTTAAAATACTGTTTTACCTTTCTCCTGTAAAATACCCTTATTTGGATAATAAAACAAGGTCAATTACATAATTTTTAATTCCTTAGATACCATTCAAGGCAAAGCAGTGCTTTTGAGAGGCTTAATAGTATGGTATTACAGGTTGACTTTGTTCATTCCAGAATTACTAGACTAATATTTTAATTCAATTATATTCTTATTATAAGATCTAACTATATTATGACGTTGTTTATCAATAACAATTTTTAAAATCATATAACACTTCAATCAAGCAGAACATTGGAACTGGTCAAAATCCATATGCAACAAATGTGACTGTAATAAAGATAATTCTGTATTTTATTTTCAAGGGCACCTGAAAAGAAATTCCAAAAGTTAGGGACCTCAGACAACATATTCACATATTTTACTGGAAAAGATTGCTTTAAAAGAATGCTAGAAAAGGTGCACGTATAAATTCAAATGGAACTCCAAAATTAATATTCTACATTGTTGAATAAATAGTATGATAATGATTCTAATCCTTTGTCTTAGTAAAGGTTAAATGACTAAATTAATAAAGCACTCTAACTCTGAACTATTATTTTTGCTAGTGTAATAAGCCTAATGAATTGTGTCTGTTAGATGTCAGTGAAACTAAACAGTAAATTCAATAATCTCTGATTTAATTTATTATATTTTCACCATTTAACCTCCTGCAGGCTCCCTAATGTCTATTCAGATCTATATTAAATTAAGCACCAATGCTAATGAAGGGCAATAAACGTGGCTGTCAGTAGATTTTTCTTTCATTAAGCACATTATCTTCTTACTGAGCTGTAATGAGTAAACATTAGTTTTGTTAAACCATGCAAAAAGACAGGATGAAAATAATTTTTAATTGCACCCCTCAAGCCACTGACTCTGGCTTTTTTTTTACCTTTGATTTTTTTGAATGGATTTGAAAAGGGCTCTCCAGTTGAAATATAAACGTCAGCATCATGGGGTATGTCTCTAGCATCCAGTGCTTCGGTGCCGTCTGCCAAGAAGACTCGTCTTGCAGCCGTATTCAGCTTCAGCTTTTCAGTGCTCTCCTCTAGCAGCTATTAAAAAAAGGTAAGAAAATTTCAGACAAAAATGTGTTTATCTTAATTTCCACATATTAAGAATCAAAATAGTGATAAACTGATTTCCCCAAACACAATGTAAGTGCGTCAAAATGCCAAACACTAGCTATCAATGTTATGGCTTAATCATTGTTTAAATTATGTGAAAAAGGTTCACATTTTCACTACAACTTATGGCTTCTGTACTACATGATATTAAGTCAAGTGACTATGCAACAACTATGTTTATGCTTGACAAATGTTAAGCAGTTTATTTCACTGCAGTTTGAAAATGATGGGCTAAATCTAGCATTTGTCCTCAGAAATTATACACTGGAACATATGGTAATTGTTAGTAATAAGTAATAAGTCTTCTACATTCTAGCAGATGTATCTGTAGATACGATTAATATTGGAATTATCCAAATAAATACCACTGCCTACAAAAGAAATCTATACTTACGAGTTTAATGGAAGGTGGCACAGCAATTTTAGCAAATACATTTACTATTCCATTTTTATAAGCAGTCACTCTGAGTATCTGTGGTTGTCGTCTAAAAATGTGGGGTACTTCAGAGGCCTTCTGTGCCAAGTGTAATTTTGGGGAAGAAAACATTTGAAATCTGTTGCAAAACAATTCCAATATAGTTAAATTAGGTTGGAATTACTAATTTTCATCTGCTTGTACTAAATTTACATTTCAGTAATTATTCAGCTTACCATTTGTACTTTGAAACAAAATTAAAATAATATTTTTCTTCAAAACATGTACAGACTGACTAAAATTCAAAATATTAAAGCATCTTCTGGTATTGTCTTATTGTTATTTGCTTCATTAGAAAGAATTACTGTTAGTGATGTTGGGTAACCAACAATTTTTACGACATAAACAGATATACACTCCCATCTTAGTCATAGTGGAAGTAAAACTGTTCTCACTGAGACTTACTTGCATGGACAGGATTGCAGTGTTAGTTTCACTAAACTCAAATGTTAATTACAAGAAGAAAAGGCCAGGCTTATTTATCTATTATCACCAGTGGAAATTCAGTTCTAACATGTTAGTCAATAAGCCTTTCTGCTTGATCAACTTTTGTAATTAAAGTGAGCAACTTGTTTGCATTTTGTTACCTTTTAGGATTTAGCTTTTTTGTGTGTGATGTTAAAGGAACTGAATGCCCTTGCTGTTTTGTTTTGTGTTTTTTAATGGAGAAAGGTCCATATAGCAACATAGCTAAATTCTGCAACAAGACAAATCTTACCATGTTTGAGGCCTAGGTGTTACAGTAATGCAGTGGGATCAAAGATCGTGCAAATAACATGCAAAGGATCAAATGTGTTTGGGATAAAATTTAATGATGTGGAAGGAAGCTCTCTCAGTAGTGCATGTTATACGAAATCAACCCCCAATGATTTGAGTAGAACTAACTTCTACAATGTGACTATATTCTAAAAGGATTTGTACATGCCTCTCTCTACTACTGCTTACTGTGCTCTACTGTATAATCTGAAACATCAAAATTTTCTAAGATGTACTTCAGAGAAGAGAAAAAGTATGCAAACGGCATGAAAATTTTCATTTGCCAGAAATACACAACAAGGCTTTTTATTACTAATAAAATATTTTAATACATAGTAATCCACATGTGCCTTGTATACTTTTTCACATATCTAAAAGCTTTCCACATGAAATATCTATTACATTGTTAAAACAACAACAACAACAACACACCTCTGACTGACTAAAATGTCAGTCCTAAACACACCAGAAACCTTCTAATTCAGGAGGTTTAGGATAGTGTTGCAGTATTATTAGGTGCCATAAATCCAAGCAAATTGTACACTGCTTTTACTGGAAGTTTAAGGCTGTCAATTGAATCATCACTGAATCAGTTGAAAGGGGATAGAGGAGTAACAGTCATAGTTAAAAGGAACATGGAACAGCTTTGATTACCTTAGTTGACCTGGTAGAGCACTGACAGGTCTGTTTCTCTTGGATGGTGATATAAGGCCAAAATTATTTGTAGTGTTTGATTTGTAGCTGACTAGTTCTGATATTCTATCACTTCTCTGAACTGATTCTGTTTGATGTGCGGAACCATCCTGAAGTCCTGACCTTCTTGATACCACTGATGATTGCAGAGGACTCTTGTGGCCATGTAGATGTTCTTTTTGTTTTTCTTCTGTTTTTTTAGTTCTCACTGTATAAGGGGAAATGTATCTTCTGCAAGAAAAACAGGAGACAAAAATAGCCTTGTATTTCAGTGGGGTTAATGTAATGTGTGTAAAATACGGTTATGCACTCATGCCTGAAAAAATTTCATTAGGACAAATGGACAACTTAGAGGGAAAGGAACAAGTGAAGGATTAAGAAATATTTACAACATCATCAAAAAAGATTTTCAAAGCACATTCAATATGTTTTTAAGAACACCTTGTTGTGGTTAAACTCTTAGATAAACAGTGCTGCCCCACAAGACAATGTTAATTCATTCAATTGAAATCACTGTTTTGCGAAAACATCGTCTTGCGAAAAGCATTTCCCCATTGGAATGCATTGAAATCTGTTTAATGCATTCCAATGGGGAAAAATCGTCGTCGTCCAGTGAAAATCGCCCATAGGAAAGCCCTTTTGCGAAGTGCCGATCAGATGTAAAATCGCTGTCTTGCGAAAAATGGAAGCACCGATCAGCTGTAAAAATTGTCATCTTGTGGAAAATGGTCTGCGAAGCACAGACCAAATCATCGTCCAGCAAAATCCCCCGTAGGAAAAACCGTTTTGCGAATCGCTATAGCGATCGCAAAAAGTCACCGTCCTGCAGATTACCTGTTTTGCCGGGTAATCGTCTAGCGGGGCACCACTGTAGTTCTTTTTATCACTGAAATGTGGGTGTAGTGGTGTAACAGAGAAAGAAGTGCAGTTAATCTTTAACTCATTGCAAATTCACTGGCTCAGTTTAACAATAACACAAAGACTATATACTGAAATATTCTAATAACTACAAACAATTAAAACACAGAATACAAAAGATTCTGATAAACTCCAGAGTAAACTACTGCAGTATGCCATATGTGGGCTTGTGTGGGAAGACTATACAGAATGTCCTTTCTTGGATGTTTACCTTAATATAGTGAAGAAATCTGAGTGTGTCAGAGAAACTGAGAGCAAAGTCTGGACTTCTAACAGGGTTATTGCAAGGCATAATGGTCAAAGCTGAGACACCAGAGTAGGATGCAACCATCCTCTTCAGGATTAATGGTCACATCAGCGGAAGATAATTGATAGTTCTGATAGTGATGGGGCAGAGAAACTCCTGGATAGCAGTTATTGGGCAGCAGCAGTAGAGGAAAGTGATGTTCGTGAAGGATCTTTCACAGACAATGGCAGTGTTACTCAAGCTAATTCTTGTTAGCACTGTACAGAAGGGAGCAATGGTGAAACTCGTCTGAATATTTCTTATCCTGAAAACTCTATGATGAGCCAATTTAAAATGAAACAAGAAATGGTGCTGGAAGATGAGACTCCCAGGTCAGAAGGCATTTAAATTGTCTACTTAGGAAAAGACAAGTGCTGTCATTAACAAAGCAAGTAGATTAAATCATCTAGTCAGCTAGTATACACAAAGGTGAAAGGAAAGTCTGATCCAATTGAAACACTGAACATGAGAAGCATGAACTAAGGTAAACTGAATATAGAAACAATAAAGCAAGAAACAGAACATTTAAATACTGCAGTGCTTGTGAGTGAACTAATCAGGAATAGGAAGCATTTTGCTATGGCAATAACAACACCAGAAGAAACAGTGTGGCTCTAATGCTGAGACAAGATACAGCACAAGAAGTTGGAGTCTATAATGAAAGATCTGACTGAAAAGGATCAATCAAACCTCTTGCCTATCCACATTACCATTATTCAACTCTAGGATCCAACTACAGATGCTAAAGAAAAAGTAATGAAAAGCTTCTGTGCAAGCATCCAGAAGGAAATTGATCATAAATCAAAGCAAGATGTCCACAGGTAATTGCAATGCAAAAGTAGGAAACAAAACAGAATCAAACATTATTGGAAAATCTGGCCTAGAAGCCAGAAACAAAATATGAAAATGACTCACAGAATTCTGTGAAGCCAATGATCTGTTTATTGTAAATATATGTTTCAAGCAAGTGAACAGATGACTGTACACGTAGATATCACCAAAATAGAAAACAGGTAGACTAAACATTTGGAAGAAGGGGATGGATAAGATGTATTCTAGCCTCCAAAACAAGATCAAAAGCAGATTGTGACACTGACCATGAATTATTAGTATAAAAAAAATTAAAATAAAGCTGAAAAAGAACAGTAAAAGAATCAGAGTGCCTAAATTTAATTTAAATAACATTTCCGATTTTTAAAGAAACAACAGTTGCATTACTAAGCTCAATTGTGAACCAGAAAAACTGTGGATTGAAACCAGAAATTATATCAGGGAAGATGAAAAAGGCAATTTGCATTAGTCAAGAGAAAAGAAAGGCCTAGATGATTGTGGAAGAAATACTTAAAATGGTGAAGGGCAGATAAGAAGCAAAAGAAAAAGCTGACAAAAACAGGATCAGAGTCCTGAATGCCACTGTTCAGCAACTAGAGACAAAGAGAGCTGTTGCAATCATTAGTGCAGAGATACAGAAGAGAACAACTAAAAAGACAATAGAGCTCTTCCAGAAGATTCAAGAAATCAAAGGAACATTTAAATTTAGATCATGAATGCTGAAAGATCAATAGGGAAATATTTGCCCAATAGTCAATAAAAAGGTGGAAACAATATATGAATTATATCTGTGAAGATTCTCAGTCATCTCGGAGAGGTTATCTGGTAGCTGAGTGATGACAACTGGACTTCTTTCTAATTGGGCTGAAAAACATTTCACTAATCATCCAAGTAGCTTCTTCAGTCTGAGGAGAGTTGGTAGGAGTCCCTGACATATCCTCCATTTTGGTTTCACACCCACCCTGGTCTGAACAGACTCGTTAGTCCTTCTCCACCCATTGTCATGGGTCATTAACAGTGGTTTGGTGAGTGGTCATGATCTTTCTGGGGACAAATGAAAGGGCAGCATGATAAATAGGAGACGGATTGTATCCAAGTCTTCCACACCTATTAAGTGAGTGTTTTTCTCTATGCACATATATGGCCTCCTTGACCCCCCCCCCAAAACCACCTATCTCCTTGGTTCAAAATGAGTACATCTTGGTCATCAATTTTTGGACCAAGAGGATAGATAGTTTGAGAGAGGGGTCAGGGAGGCCATACATGTGCATATGGAAAATCCCTCACTCAACAGGATGGAGGCCTTAGATACAATCTGTCTCCTATGTATCATGCTGCCCTTTCATTGATTTTCCTTTGATTTCTTTTATATAGTTTCTTCATTTTGGGAATCTTATTATCTGCTGTGATTTAAATAAATCTTCAAATTAATTGCACCAGAAGATAACTTCAGATCATCTCTGGTTATACCTTCCACCCACTAGGGCAAATAAAAAACCTAATTTTCACAGAACAGATATACAGAAAAGATGCAAAGATGGTACATTCCTTTGAAGAAAAAAACCCCTGCAATTTTAAAAAGTTAGGTCAAAGCTGTTCTCAAAGCAGTTGGAAGAAATAAATCACCAGGATTGGACTTGATGACCTTATAAACCCCATGCAAACTCAAGATGCTGCAACAAAACCTTTTTATCCTTTATGGTCCAAGAAATGCTCAATGTTCAGACTGGATTCCAAAAAGAATGAGGCACTAAATATCATATTGCAAATATATATTACCTACTGGAATGTACCAAAGAATTTCAGAAAAACAATCTATGCTTTATAGATTACAGCAAATCATTTTACTGGACAACCATCTGTCAGATCTGATTTGACTTGGATTTCTGTATTGAACAGGGGATTGGACTTGATGACCTTATAAACCCCTTCGGACTCATTTATTCTATGATTCTATGCAGTCTTGAAATTAAAAGAAGGCTAAGATTGGAAATAGAGAAGATAATCAACTGCAATGATGTATTACAGGAGATCAAGGCCAAGATCAACCACACCATTGTACAGTGGTGCCTCGCTTAGCGAGGTTAATCCATTCCAGATTAACCCTCGCTCAGCGAATCCATCGTTAAGTGAAATAAAAAAGCCCATAGGAACGTATTAAAACTGATTTAATTCGTTCCTATGGGCTTAAAACTCACCGTTCTGCGAGTTTCCTCCATTGCGGTGGCCATTTTGGATGCCTCGTTAGCAAGGCAAAACAGCGGTCGGCATTTTGTTTTAGCGGCAGCCATTTTGGAACCGCTGATCAGCTGTTTGCTATGCTTTGATCGCGTCCGTGCGATCATCGCATAGCGAAAAAAGCCCATAGGGGCCATCGCTGAGCGAACGCTCCAGCGATGGCCCGGGACCCCTTGTTGTGCGGTTTCATCGCATAGCAAAGCGCTCGCTATGCGAGGCACCACTGTATTCTCAATTACTATGTATGTATGTGAAAGTGAACAGTGAACAAATCTGAAAGGGAAACTAATTATTCTTCAAAAGACAAACAAGTGGGTCCAAATCAAGACTGAATTTTCTATTTTTTACCTACTGTACAGTGAGATGTAGAGAATGTAAATGTAAGTTGACGGTTCAGAAAAGGACCAAGAGTAAACTTCTGCAGTCCAGGTTTGCATTAAAACATATCCTAACAGGAAATGCTCACAAGATTTATAAGTAGAAGATTTATAAGTAGCTAAGCCCACCTTTAAAACTGCAAAAACCAATGTGAAAAAATACCTTCTAGTCTCTGTCTTTGCTTCTAGATTTTCACTGATGCAGACAGATATCATTGACAGGTGGTGGCCACCTTCTCCTCCGCCTGTTGGGGCCACGCTCAGTCCTTGGCCCCTTGGGGGCGGCTCCCCTTCTCCGTTGGTGGGTGGCTGTCGAAGAGCAGCAGGTAGCTCACCCGCTGGGGGTGCCCAATGCTGCCTCCTGCTCCGGCACCAGCTCCAGTAGCTGCTTGCTAGGCTGGCCATGTCATGCCTCAGTATCAGGGCTCCCACAGGCCTCGCCGTTGAAGCGCCATGACAGCTGCCACATGGAGAGTGAGAGGCTCTGCCAGGCCCCCCCCAGCCAGTGTGGAGGTGCCGCCGAAGGAAGCCACACAGCTGGGCGAGTGCTGCTGCCACCCGACGGGCTCCTCCTGGAACAGGGGCATGGGGAGACAGCCTGGCACAGGAGGCTGAGCCTGGCCCAGGCCGCTGTCATGGCCGCCTTCGCCCCCTCCACCACAATCCACCTCTCCGGGCAATGGGAGGAGAGGCTCCTCCTGGCTGGGGCACCCTGGCCACTTGCCCCGGCCTCACCCTCCGCCATGGCCAGCCCCACCACCGCCACCTCGGCTGCCCTACGCCACCAGCTGGGGCCTGTTGCCAGCTGCCAACTGCCGTGGCTCAGTTGCAGGCAGGCTGGAGAAGGGGGCGGGAAGGGGGCGATCGGGCAGCCGGGGAACACACACCACTGCAGGCAGGAGGAAGAGGAGGAGGAGGGAAGGGGTTAGGGTTGCATCCTTGTTACCCCCAGGATTTTCATTTTTACCCCATTTGGGGTAATTTACCCCTGTTCTCTGACTACTGAGTTAGAGAGTGCGTGACTGGAGGAGGCTTTGGCCTGCCTGGTAAGGTAAGATGCTGCTTTCTGCTTTTTAAAAACTATTCTGGGTGGGTTTTGCACTGTGGTTTTGAGCTGGGGGGATTATGTTTCTGTGCTGTGACGGGTCTTGGGGGGTTGTTTGTTTGTTTGTTTTTCCCATTTCCAATGGGACTTGCATGCTTCCCTTGCTTTTTGCTTTGCTTTCTTTGCATTTCCAATGTGCTCTGCTTGCTTTTTGCATTGCTTTCTTTGCATTTCCGATGTGCTCTGTTTACTTCGTTTGCTTTTTGCATTGCTTTCTTTGCACTTCCGATGGGTCTTGCATGTTTCGTTTGCTTTTCTCCCCCCCCCCTTCGGCTGGAAGGGATTAATCACATTTCCAATGGGTCTTGCAGTGATTTTTTTTCCTAATTTTTTTCTTCAGCCAGAATGGATTAATTTCAATGCATTCCTATGGGAAATGGTGCTTCGACTTACGACCATTTCAAGTTATGACCTGAGTTCTGGAACCAATTAAGTTCATAAGTCGAGGCACCACTGTACCAAATGTTCTCAGTCAATAAAGTGTTCCCATGTCTGAGAGAGCCCGACAGGATTAATTGCATTTTGCATAAGTGGCAATAAACCCAATGGATGTTTGTTCATATGTTTCATTTTTCAAAAGGGCAATTTCATTTAAACCCCAAAAGACAACTGTCCAGCACATTCCTTACAATTAATACTATTTTAATGTTTTGATATTGTTTTTATGGTTTGACTATTTCAAAGTATTTTATTGCTGTTGGCTTTGATTATATTAAGATGTATTATGGATTTTTAAACTTTTTAAGAAGAAAGATTTTGAGAACAGAATCAAGTAAAACTAAACTAAATAAAACACCACCAACAAATGAATATTTACTTGTTTTAAACATTTGAAATATCACCCCAATAAAGTAAAAGCAGAATAATTATCTTGCTGGATCAAATCAAAACTCCATCTTGTCCAGCAACAGTGGCCAGCTATATCTCCCTGGGAAAAAAATCATAAATATGGCATGATAGAGATATATTTCCCCCTGTTGTGTGTCCCCCACCATCTGGCAATCAGGGGTATACCATCTGTGAAAACAGAGGTTCCATCTGTTGCTCTCATTGCTAATATCAACTGACAGATCTATCCTCCATAATTTTGCTTAATGTGTGGTAACAGTGTTCCACATGTATATGACTGTTCATCTTTTTTCCTGAATTGTTTTGCTGACCTGAGCCAAAAGGTACAATCACACTGAAAAGAGGGAAATGGGTAATTGTATTTAAAAACAGGCAACTTTTCACATTAGAGTCCCCTCTTTATATGATCCTTCTCCAGAAAATAGTATTAGTGTTGTGGATCAGAAAGGGGATGTTCAGAATGGTGAACTTAAAGGTTCCCATTGCTTCTGTGTTTTGTCCTGTCACCAGTCCTTTTTGCTACTACCAAACCTTTTCCATTCTCATCTTATCTGGTTTTGGCAGAAATGAAAACAGGCCCTCCATTAAGTCTGGGAACAGGTTAGGTGGATTGCCCCAAGGACCACACTAAATGCCATGGGAGTGTGCCCTACATCTCCTCTTTTGATTCCATCTAATCCTGTCATTCTCCTGATGTCCATTTCCTTTTCTTCATGCATAGAGCTTCTCTCTTCATGAAAAATGTCACCGTTATTTTTTTTATCTTAACGTGGTGGTAATTAGGCACATTCCCTACCAGACTGCATGAAAGCATGATTGCAGCAGGGGGAGGGCTAGAACCATACTAATATCTCCAATATGACAATTGCTTTTCAACAATTGTACAGTGGTGCCTCGTATAACGAGCGCCCCGTTTAACGATGAATCTGCATAGCGAAGGGTTTTTTGCGATCGCTTTTGCGATCGCATTGTGATGTTGCCTATGGGGAAAAATCACTTTGCGATTTTTTCCCCATAGGCCCCGTTTTGTCCCAGCTGAGCGGCGGGAGCCTCCAAAGGACCGCTCCTGCCGCTCAGCTGGGGAGAAATGCCGGCAGTAGCCTTGGAAGGACCCTTCCGAAGGGTCCTTCCGAGGCCACCGCTGGGATTCCCCTTCGGAGGGGGCATTTTCCCCGAGCTGAGTGGGAGCCCCAGCTGAGAGATGGAGAGTTCTTCACACAGGCTGATAGAAGGGACTAAGGCATCCATTCTCTGAAATTGCACAGTTAGGAAACTATGTCAAAGACACCCCACCTGTACACATGAGCAGTCAGGTCAAGTGCCAGTTTATACATATGCTGCATATATGATTTATCTTATTTATCTTATGTTATCTATCTGTCTGTCTGTCTGTCTGTCTGTCTGTCTGTCTATCTATCTATCTATTTATTTATTTATATTCCGCCTATCTGGTCAATTACGACCACTCTAGGCGGCTGTAACTATAAGCAAACTATTATAAGAGTCCATTATGATAAGTTGGATGTCTATACTTGAACAGAGGATATTTATTATGCTAACAATAACTACCTACAGAATTTGTCAAAAAACAACAGCAACAATTGCTTTGTATTTGGGTGAGATGTGGTGAACTGATAAAAAAAGGATGCATGCTCCAGGACTTTCCCTTGCTTGGTGACTCTCTGAAAATTCTAATGAACACTAGAGGGGATCATGTAAACCTTTTTAGTACAATACTTACATTCTCAGCATTCAGGCTGGCCTTTGCTAGGTAAAGCTTGGCATACTTTTTCTGGCTGGTAAGATATTGATGTTGGGCCATTTTCTGACATTTTGAAATGTGATACAGAAGCAATATCCCATGTTCAGAAACCATATATTTTTTTAAATAAAGAATTTAATTTTTTGGCTTTTTAAAAAAGAAGTTTAACAATACACAGTAAATCCAAATTTGCAGTGGAAGTAATCATTTAGAGCTCTGGGCTACAATATCATATATAGCTAAAATAAGTCCCACTTCATTCAGTAGGGCTTCCTTCTGACTAGGCTCACACAAAGTTGTAGTGCAAGCATTTCCAGCACTTATGTATTGTTAACCCAAGAAATGAATGATCTTCAAGATACCCTGTCTGTGAGCATACTCAGAAGGATGCCCAACCTCTTCTTTCTCTTCTTCTTCTTTATCTTTATCGTCGAGATTCTTCCCATCATTGAGGTTTGTAGCTTATTTCATTCTTCCAAGTCTCTCTGAATTTCCTTCTGTTGTAAGATAATTTTCTTTCATCAAATTACTTGGGTTTTTTGTAATAATAACTCCTAGAAATTTCACTTTTTGTACCTCCTCGTAGTTAGTTATCATTACCAATCTTTCCATGTCTTCTTTATATTTTTAGTCATGAAATTTTTTGATAGTTTATTTTGAGGCCTGCTACAGCTCCAAATTCTTCTATAGTTCTCGCTAATTACTCCAGACTTTCCAGGGGTTTTTCTGATATTATAGCTACTGTATTTGCTGTCGTATAAGATGACTGGGCATATAAGATGATCCCAACATTTCCACTCAAAATATAGTGTTTGTTATATACTCGCCGTATAAGACTACACCCTCCTTCTGCCTTTACCCCCACCTCCGGAGGAGCCAAAGAGGGAGGAGAAGGAAAGCAAATTTCTGGGGCGGGCTACCAGCTGGCCCGAGGCAGAGGCCAGCGCCTGTTCGCTCGCCCGGCCTCTGGAAGTCTCCTTGAGAGCCTGGCGCGGGGGCGGCACTGGCGACGAGCGGGGCGGCGCTGGCTTGTCGCAGGCGCCGTTTGCTTGCCAGCTTCTCTCTGCCCGGGCAACATGGTGGTAGGTCACGGGGAAGAAGGAGGCGGTGCTGCTGCTGCTGCTGCTGCTTTCCATGGCGGCAACTGTGTGAGGAAGTGACTGAGCCAGTGAGCATGGGCTCGCCTCTCCATGCTGCTTCCTGCTGGGCCATGCGGTGCCTGAGAGCCGGAGCCGCCCGCTGCCTCCTCGGAAGAGGCGCTGCCTCTGCCGCCTCCTCTTCTTCCTCCTCCTCCTCCTCCTCTTCCTCGTTCACCTCTCCTCTTTCCTTCTTGCGCTACGTGCTGCCCGCTCTGGGTGCACCTGGCGTATAAGATGACCCCCCCCCACACTTGGAGGGATGTTTTTCAGGGCAAAAAAGTTGTCTTATACGCCGGCAAATACGGTAAATCATCAGCATGCGTTTGCAGCTTAAATGCTTCTCCCCTGATTCTAAGATCCTTAATTCCAACATTCCGTCTTATTTATCTATTTGGCAAATAAGAGGAGAAAGATAATAAAGATGATATTACCAAAACTGTTATTTTTATTTCAAAATTTACCAATCTTATTAAATTATAAATACTTCAAGGACCTGGACAGCCTGATTTTGCAATTTGTATGGAAGGCCAAGAAACCAAGAATAAAACTCAGAATATTGCAAGACTTAAAGAAAGAGGCCGTTCAGAATTACTGAATTGGCTGTTATATTATAAGGCATGTGCCATGGTTTGGATTAAAGAATGGATAACATTGGAAAAACAAAGATTATTGAAATTGGAGGTTCATGATTTGAAAATGGGTTGGCATGTATATGTGTGGTATGGGAAATGCAAAGAACTATCACATTTGCAGAACATATTCTGAGGAAGGTGCTCTGTTTAGTATGGCAAAAATTTCAAAGACAAACCTACAAGAAAATTCCAATATGGGTAGCACCAATAGAAGCATTTAAACTGAAAGTATTGAATCAGAAGGGAGCGTTACTCACATACAAAGATGTATTAACTAAAGACCAGAATATGAAAGATAAACAAGATCTAGAGAAACTGGGCCTTGCTACAGATTGGTGGTCAATGATGAAATTAGAATCGAGATACAGTACAAAAAGAATAAAATTATGGGCTTTTTTGAGGGGAAAGTCTGGGTGGATGAATTATGGATTATAGCAATGAGAAATTAATTTTAAAAATGTATACATATTTATCAGAATACGATTTAGAGGATAAGAGGGTGAAGGAGGCGGTGGTAAAATGGGCACAAACTCTCTCTCTCTCTCTCTCTCTCTCTTTCTCTCTCTCTCACACACACACACAGGGAGAGAGAGAGAGGGAGAGAGGGAGGGAGAGAGAGAGCCACTCACTCACTCACTCACTGTGACTCCCCATCTCCTCTCAATCTCTTTCTCTGACTCCATCTACCATCTTGGCCAAATACAAGCCCCATTCACTTCAATGAGACACATTAGATTCCTGAAGTACTGGCTAGACCTTTGTACAATGCCTATGGAATACTTCAATAAGCATATGCAACCAGACTGTATGAACCTCATTCTACATAAAATAAACATTTTATGGCCCCATATCTTCTAAATGATAGCAGTAATCAATTTTAACATTTTAGTAAAAGCTTGTAACAGGAACCATTTCCTTTTCAAGAAACAGTGGTAGCCATTTGAGAAATAACTATGAAATTTGCTACAGGATGCAAAAAAATGGTAGCAAAGTGTATTCCCAGAGTTGTAAATTGGAAGAGATTAAAAAAAAAACTTATCCAAATTTGGCAAAAAGCAAGTCCATACTGTCTGTAAGCTGGCAAATCAAAAGTTGTAACTTTTTGTTTGAACTTTCACCCTCCTATCAGTAATGGCTTACAGAATGCTATTTTGACTGGCCACCCAATAGAGCGGTGCCTCAATTTACGACCATAATCCATTCCAGAAGATGGATGTAACTCGAAATGGTCGTAAGTCGAAGCACCATTTCTGATAGGAATGCATTGAAATGCAATTAATCCGTTCCGGCCGAAGAAAAGAAAATCACAAAAAAGAAAAAAAAGAAAAAAAGAAATCAGAGCAAGACTCATTGGAAACGCGATTAATCCCTTCTGGTCGAAGGGGGGAAAAGCAATCAAGTATGCAAGACCCATTGGAAATGCAAAGAAAACAAAGGAAAAAGCAAGGGAAGCATGCAGGACCCATTGGAAATGGGGTAAAAACCCCAAAAGCAACCATACCCCCCAAGACCCATTGGAAATGGGGCCCCCCAAAAAACAAACCCCAAAGAGCGATCGGAAATGGGGGAAAAAATCAACCAACCAACAAACCCCCAAGACCCATTGGAAATGGGGTAAAAACCCCAAAAGCAACCAACCCCCCCAAGACCCATCAGAAATGGGGGGGGAGCCAAAAAACAAACAAACCCGCAAGACCGATCGGAAATGGGGGAAAAAACCCAAAAAGCAACCAAACCTCCCAAGACCCATCGGAAATGGGGGAAAAAACAACCAACAAACAAACCCCCAGGACCCATTGGAAATGGGGAAAAATATACTCCAAAAAGCAACAAAGCCCCCAAAGACCCATCGGAAATGGGGGGGAACCAAAAAATAAACAAACCCCCCAAGACTCATCACAGCATAGAAACATAACCCCCCCAGCCCAAAACCACACTGCAAAAACACCCAGAACAGTTTTTAAAAAGCAGAAAATAGCACCTTACCTTACCAGGCAGCCCACAGCCTCCCTGCAAACACACACACACACTTATTCAGAAGCACAAGCGAGGAAGTCTCAAGCCTCCTCTGACGCACACTCTCTAACTGCTGGGGCAAAAGAGCTACAAAGGAGCAGCCTCGTTGCCACCTACAGTTAGGAATTTGAATTTCCTGCCATTTTCTTTCAGATGTGCCTATGGTTGCGCAGGAGAATAGTTACTAAGACAGCATGGGTTTTTTAACTGCGATCACAGAAAGGAAGAAAAAACCAAGCTAGTGTTGCACAGGGTATCTAGAGCAAAGAGGAGATGGCAGACAGTCATGTAAAATAAAATAAATTTGGATGAAACAATTTTGAAGTTGGACATTTTCAGAATGGTGAGTTTGGAGAAAGCTAAAGGGTGTTCTTAACTCATTAAATGTTAGAATATGAGAGGAGGAAAGTTGGTCTTTGTGTTGCTACATAAGAAATCTAAAGCTGGGTTGATTATACTCACATACTTTCTTAGTACTGTAGAATTTTTACTCATTTGATGTGAAGACAGTAATGGAGTTAAAACTTCATTATTTCTTTCTGAACTTTCAGATGAGAACGCATAAGTAGAGATGGTGCTTTCTGTTTCACTATCTTCCATTTCCTGCTTATTAAAGATGAAAACATGCAATTACATTTCAAATATAAGTTTCTCTAAATCAATAAAACTGGACTGAAAAAGCAAGTACTGTAAGTTGATGTGTGGTCAGCATAAAATTGGTTAATGGAAGAAAATAACAGGTGCCCCCCACAGAGTAGTAACCGCCTCTATCACTGTCTGTTACTGGATAATAGAGCATAGCCATCCTTGGGACATTTAAAAAATGAGCAGATGCTGTTGATCATCTTTGGAATAGTGTAACATTTAAGAATAAGATGTCACATTTAGTCATGAGATTAATAAAGAGGCTTTTCAAGTGTTTCTTTCTCTTTACAGTACTATATTATGATACATGTACTATCCATTTTCATTCATCGTGAAATTTAGCTACCATTAATCCTTTCTGCTTCTAACATTTAACAAAGGGTTAACAAAAGGCTAGACTGCTTGAAGCACTAAAGTTCAGAAAGAACAGAACATAGACAGACATGACTGGCTTCACATTCTTAGGTAAGAAATACATGGAATGTGTAGGGATTAATTCCTTCTTCCTCAAAGTTCTCTCTTCAGAGCAACTTCACTAAAACAATCAGTTTGATATGGGTTATGGACTGACATAAAAAAATTACAAATATGTCATTTAAAAAAGAGAGTGTTAGGCAGCAATGATTTCAGTGTTCGGAATACCCTTCTCACTTATCATGCATTTGCTTTCATGTGGTCCTCTCTTGCTTTATACTTGTTCAGTGCAACTTATGCTCAGAAACACAGCTCATACCATTATTGGAGCAGTTGTGGCATTTTTGTTGCTGGACTACAACTCTCATTTGTTATGCTGACTAGGGTTGGTAGAAGTTGCAGACCAATAACATATTGAGGGGGGCACTAGTCCCTTGCTCTTCAATTAGTCCTTTGGTATCTTCTATAGATTCTACTCATCTGTGAAACTGAATCAGGTGAATACTGTTGGGCACTCCAGCAATTAATACTGTACTCTGAATACATTTAATAAATATTTAAATCAAATTACATGAATGCTCCAAAATATGACTACTGTATTCTATTTCATGCTTAGTCCAAAATGTATTTAGATCACAAAAGAAGCTTAACCTGGCTTTAGAAATGGAATTCTCAATATATAACACTATAGGCATTTTCAGTATTAGGGAAAAGAGGTAATGAAGAACATTCAGGAAATGTAAATGATTTGCTATTAATATCTGGCAAAATATGTTTATATTTTTAAAAGAAACGGTATCACAAGACAATTGTTAACAATTATTATATATTTTCTTAAAATACATATATGCGCCAGAGCCAATTAGCCCAGTGCCCCCTTTTCACAAACATGTGAGAATAAAACCAATTATCGTGAAAAAAGCCAATTAAAATTTAAACAGAAAATCTTAATATCCAAACTTCTAATAATCTTTGGATAATTACTTTTCTCACAATTTTCTAATGTAAACTGTGAAATATTGTCCATCTATCATGCTTACAAGCAACAAAGACAACACTCTCAACACTCTGTTGTCTTTAAATTGCAGTTTGCGCTAACAAGTAATCAGAGTGACGTTAAACATGCCTATTTTTCTAATATATTTCTTCAAATGTATTTAGAGTCCCCCAAATACGTGAACAATTTCTTCACTTACACCTTTGCTAGTCTGCAAGACCTGTATTATAATCTGCACACCAGTGTTCAGAAAAGATGAAAGAAAAGAAACAGACATGGAGACTACATGCTGAATTAAAATTCCCTTTTTAGATGTGAGCCTTGCCAGCACCTTTGATCTGGGCTAGGACACCTCCCTTATGAGGAAAGGCTACAGCGTTTGGGGCTCTTTAGTTTAGAGAAAAGATGCCTGAGGGGTGACATGACTGAAACATATAAAATTATGCAGGGCATGGATAAACTGGATAGAAAGAAGCTCTTTTCCCTCTCACACAATACTAGAACCAGGGGACATTCACTCAATTTGATTGTTGAGAGAGTGAGGACAAAAGAAAATATTTCTTTATCCAACATGTTGTTAGTCTGTGGAACTCTTTGACACAGGATGTGGTGATGGCATCTGGTCTAGATGCCTTTAAAAGGGGATCGGACAGATTTCTGGAGGAAAAGTCCATTGCAGGTTACAAGCCACGATGGGGATGTACAATCTCCAGGCTTAGAAGGAAGGTACCTTCAAATGCCAGATGCAGGGGAGGGGTATCAGGAGACAGCTATCTTGCTGTCTCTTGTGCTCCCAAAGGCATCTGGTGGGGCAACTGTGAGATACAGGGAGCTGGATTGAATGGGCCTTTGGCCTGATCCAGAAGGGCTATTCTTATGTTCTTATACTCCAGACCAACATACTGGAACACTATAGAGTTTATAGAACTTGGAAGGGGGTTAACGACAACTGTTATTTCAGATCAACTGGGTGCCTTAATCTCATTTCCCTGCACTGCCCCAAGTTCCCTTCACTAGAGAGAATGACAGTCAGCTGGAGAGTTCAATTATAAACATCATAATCATCATCTTTGAAGTGCAGTGCTGGAAGGGATGCTATAGATCAGAGGTTCCCAACCATGGGCCTCCAGATGTTATTGGACTTCAACTCCCAGAAATCCTGGCCAACAGAGGTAGTGGTAAAGGGAGTTGTAGTCCAAGAACACCTGGAGGCCCAAAGGTGGGGACCACTGCTATGGATCGAGTCTAGCCCATGTCGATGCACAGGAGGGAATTGAATTTCCAATCTGTGGCCTCGCAGCCAGATGCCTAAACCAGTGGTTCTTAACCTTAGGTTACTCAGGTGTTTTTGAACTGCAACTCCCAGAAACCCCAGCCAGCACGGCTGGTGGTGAAGGCTTCTGGGAGTTGCAGTCCAAAAACACCTGAATAACCCAAGGTTAAGAACCACTGGCCTAAACCACTGACCTAACCAGCATTTCAGTTAATGCCACTAAACTCTCTATAGGTCCTTTCAGATCAAATCCACTGGCCAAGTGTTCTCATGCCAGGCTTCACTCCCTGGGGAATCTTCCCTGCATGTTTTCTCCCTATAGTGTATGCTCTAGTACTATAAACTCTATAGTATTCCAATCTGTTGGTCTGGAGTATAATATTGATCAAAAGTACTGGCAAGGCTCACACTTAAAAAGAGAATTTTTATTCAAGAAGAAGAAGAAGAATACTTTATTACGGCCAAAGACCAGATGAAATTTTTATTCAGCATGTAGTCTCCATGTCTGCATTTTTACATTATATCATAAAGTCAGCCTTTGCTCCTTCATAGGCATCCTATTATTTCATAGGCCATGCAAGTGAGCAGGGTTGAATTTTCTTTTCCCTAGTAAGATATTGAAACAGTAACATATGTTTCTTTGCTTTCATCTGTTCTAACTATTCCCACTGGGGAGAATGACAGTCCATGGGAGAGTCCAGTTAACTTCACTCAACTCTCTACAGGTCCTTTCAGACCAAGCCTACTGACAAACTGTCTCACACCAGTCTTGTTCTCTGCCAGTATGCTGGCAGGTATGTGGGGATTCTCCATGGGGTCAGTTGTCCTCCAGATTCCACAGGTCTCTCTGCTTCTTTGTCTTTTGATGCTGATGAGCTTTCTGGTGCTTCCTCCAGCAGCATTGACTTTTGGTGGAGCTGGTTCGCCAGGTACTTGCTTCTTTTCCCATTCCACACAGTGCAAGGGTTAAGAGGACTGGGATGGTCCCACTTGGCTGCCTTCCCTTTGGGGACTGTGAGACTGGAGGCGAGGGCAGTACGCCTCTTGCAGGAGTGCCGTCCCTCCACCTCACCATGGAAAAGGAGATTCAAACCATGCCTGTCTCTCCCCCTAAGAAAATGGAGCAGCCGGAGACAGACCCGGGAAAAATAGAGAGGGGAATACAAAAGTTAGCAGTTAGAAAAACCGGGGAAAAAACAGGGGGAATAGAGTGGAAGGCAAGGGTGGAGTTAGAGGCGGGAGTAGCAGATATAAGGAAGAGGGAGGATCAGTTGCCACCAGGCTGGGACGGGTTCTGAATGGAGGACCCCTGGACCGGAGCGTGGGAGAGACTAAGGGTCCCCAAGGAGGAGGCAGACTACTGAAGAAGGAGGGAAATAACACCACGACCCTCATATTGGGGAGTGGAGAAGGAGGTTGAGAGAGGAGAAGGAGAAAGTAGAAAAAGAAAGAAGAGAAAGGCTTGAATGGAAGGTGAGAGAAATGAGGATGAGAGGATACTAGGAGGACCCATCCGGGACCCCTTGTGGATGGACCACCGGGATGATGACACTGTCCCCCTGTTGGAGGGCGAGGCAGGATTGATGCTAAACCCGAACCTATCTTTGGACTGGCCAGGACCTTGGAACTTGGGTGAAGGAAATCCATTTATGAATGAAGATGGGAAGCCCCTTGCTGACCCGTTGTCGGAAGGAGATAAAGGTTGGACTCAATTTGCAGACATTTATTGGTGTTAAATACACCGATACAGTGGTGCCCCGCATAGCGATGATAATCCGTTCTGAAAAAATCATCACTATGTGGATTTGTCGCTATGTGGGGCAAAAAAGCCCATAGGAACGCATTAAAACACGTTTAATGCATTCCTATGGGCAAAAAAACTCACAGTTCTGTGAAAATCCTCCATACGGCCGCCATTTTTGCTGCCTGATAAGCGAGGAAAGGGTGCGAAAACAGTGCGGGCGGCCATTTTCTTTACCCAGCGGCCATTTTGGAACCACGATCAGCTGTTAAAAAAACATCGGTATGCGAAAATCGGTAAGCGAAATGCTTACCGATCACCGCAAAGTGATTTTTGGCCATTAGGAACATTGCAATGCGATCGCTTTTGCGATCGCTAATAACACATGCGGATTCGTCATTAAGCGAGGCACTCGTTAAGCGAGGCACCACTGTAAATGTTACACTTGGTTGTTGTGGGTTTTTCGGGCTCTTTGGCCGTGTTCTGAAGGTTGTTCTTCCTAACGTTTCACCAGTCTCTGTGGCCGGCATCTTCAGAGGACAGCACTCTGTGCTCTGGTGTAGTTGGCTTGGGAGTGCAGTATTTATGGCTGTGACATAGACTTTGTCTTTTTCTGTAGATGGGTGATTAGTGTATATTGTTGTCGGTGTATTTTTGTGCTAAGGAGAAGAGATTATCTGGTCCTGTGGTTGATGAGTGTCATTAGCTTGTCTTTTGTGTGTAGTGATCCCAAGTCCTTGTGGCTAGATAGAGTTTGTTGACCTTTTGCACGCTGTATTTTTGAGAGATGGGAGCCAAGTTTTGTTGAGCTTCACACATTCCTCTTTTTGTTGAAGTTTTTCTGGTGCTTGTGGATTTCAATGGCTTCCCTGTGCAGTCTGACATAATGATTGCTGGTATTGTCCAGTATTTCAGTATTTTGAAATAGAATTTCATGTCCAGTTTGTTTCAGGGCATGTCCAGCTACTGCAGATTTTTCCGGTTGTTTTAGTCTGCAGTGTCTCTCATGTTCTTTAATTCTGGTGTGGATGCTTCGTTTTGTGGTTCCAATATATACCTGGCCACAACTGCAAGGTATGCGGTATACTCCTGCAGTGCTGAGAGGGTCCCTTCTGTCTTTTGCTGACCGTAACATTTGTTGTATTTTTGTGGTGGGCTTGAATACTGTTTGTAGGTTGTGTTTTTTCAAAAGTTTCCCCATGCAGTCCATGACCCCTTTGATGTATGGGAGAAATACTTTATTTGTGGGTGGCTGTTTTTCTTCTTCAGTTTGGTGTTGTTTTCTTGGTTTGATGGCTCTTGTGATTTCATTTTTGGAGTAGCCATTTGCCTGTAGGGCCCAATTCAGATGGTTGAGTTCAGTGCTGAGAAACTGAGCTTCACAGTTCCGATTTGCCCGATCTACCAGTGTTTTGATTATGCCTCTTTTTTGCTGTGGGTGGTGGCTGGAGTTTTTTTTTGTAGGTACTGGTCTGTGTGGGTGGGTTTTCTGTACACCTTGTGTCCCAGTCGGAGGTCAGGTTTGCGTAGGACCATGGCATCTAAGAATGGGAGTTGGCCCTCTATTTCTTTTTCCATGGTGAATTGTATATTTGGGTGGATGCTGTTGAGATGGTTGAGAAATTCTTCCAATTTTTTTTCACCGTGACTCCAAATTGCAAAGGTGTTGTCAACATATCGGAACCAGACTGTGGGTGCAAGGGGTGCCGACGCCAGGGCAAGTTTTTCAAAATGCTCCATGTAGAAGTTTGCTATAACCGGGCTGAGGGGGCTGCCCATGGCCACTCCATCTGTCTGTTCATAGAATTCATTATCCCACTGGAAATAGCTGGTTGTTAGGCAGTGTTGGAAGAGGGCTTTGATGTCTTCTGGAAATATCTGCTGGATGAGTGTCAGGGTGTCCTTTATTGGTACCTTAGTGAACAGGGGTACTACGTCAAAGCTGATCAGTCTGTCCCCAGGGTTGAGTTTTAGGGTGCTGATCTTGCTCATGAAATGTCCCCAGTTTTTGATGTAGAATGAGGTTTTTCCAATGTGAGTCTGTAGGAGGGTTGCTAGGTGTTTGGCTAATTCATATGTTGGGGAGCTGATGGCACTTACAATGGGCCTGAGTGGGACTGAATCCTTGTGGATTTTGGGGAGTCTGTATAGTCTTGGTGGGAGAGATTCTGTCTTGCATATACATTGAGGGACATTGGGGTGTAGGGAGGAACTTCTGATCAGCATGTTTGTTTGTTTTGTGATTTTGTTGGTTGGGTCCTGTTTCAGTTTTCTGTAGGTGGTGGGGTCTAGAAGTTCTCTGATTTTGTCCTTGTATTTTTCTGTTTCCATGATTACTGTGGCGTTGCCTTTGTCTGCTGGCAGGATGATGATGTCCGGGTCTGAGTTCAGGGACTTGATGGCATTTCTATCCTTTCTTGTTATGTTGCTTCTGGGGTTTTTTGCTTTCCGTAGGATCCTAGTCACTTCCCCTTTTATTTCCTCTGCTTTTTCTTCTGGAAGATGATATAATGCTGATTCCACATTGGCAATTATGTCTTCCACAGGAATTTTACTGGATGTGATTGCAAAATTTCCTCCTTTGCTCAAGACTGAGGTTTCTTCTGGGAAGAGTTGGCGTCCCGATAAGTTGATGATGATGCGCGTGGTGTCTAGTGTAGGTTTCTGTTGGCTTGTTTGGCATTTGTTGAATTTTTGTTTTTGTCTGGCTGTGTGGTTCATCATTTCTTTTTCCATCTTTTTATAAGAGAGGGTATCAATCTTGTCCCAATCTTGAGTTCTCATTTTTTGGCTGATAGTGATGTGTAGGCCTAGTTTGTCTGTGGAGTCCAGTTTTTTTTGCCGGTTGTGTGGATTCTTTCCCATAGGAGGGCATGTTCCAGGCGGTCATAGATGCGGCTGGCCTGTGGGGAAATGATGGTCCTTTTTGTCCTGAGGAAAGCTGGTATGGTTTTTGTGTCTCTGCAGCATAGTAGAAATGTTAAGGAACATAGTAGGTGTGCTCTTTTGGTTCAGAGTGTTTCCAGTCTCCAGGTCTGTCTGACTGTTTCCTCCCCGTAGAGGCGTTCAGTATATTCACGAAGACTTTCACGGCCAGGATCTAATGGTTGTTGTGGGTTTTTCTGGCTCTTTGGCCGTGTTCTGAAGGTTGTTCTTCCTAACGTTTCGCCAGTCTCTGTGGCCGGCATCTGTTACACTTGTTTCAAAATTACATAAATCGGCTGATTTATTTGAACGAAGAAAGGAGCCAGAATTTAAACTCTCACAGGGACCTGAAGCTGGATGAGGACCCACCTCCAGCGATCCTATTTATAGATGTATTCCCACTCCCATAGAGGTTCCAGCCCTTCTTATGGTGGCTCCTTGTCCCAGTAGTTCCCAAACTATTCTTCCTTGGTGTTTTCCCAGGCATTTTGTCCCGAGCCCTCCTCTGACTCCACATGGAATGCTGAGCCTGTTCTTTCAGGTGATTTGGCAACACTCACACCTTCTTCCCCTGGAGTTTCTGGGCCCCTTTCCTCTGTCAACCCACTCCCTGTCTCTCTGACTGCCTCCCTTCTGTCTCCAGGCTCTGGTGGCAGGAGGGCAGCATTCATATCTGCCATCCACCAAGGACAGACAAGTGGTGCCACTATCCCCCGAGCACTACTAGGGCCTCTGTTTCCTGAGCAGAGTGAAGTTCCACTGTTGCAGTTTGAGGACCCCAGTGCCCCCTACGGTGTCAATTGAAGTCTGGATCTGTGCCTCAGGTCCTGAATCAGGGTGGGACAGCACACTAACAGGGGCCTCCAAGGTCCTGTCATCCTCACATCAAGTTAGAAGTATGTGTTTGGATCAATGTATGATAGCTGGCAAAAACAACAGTTGTACTTTTGTCTCCCTCTCACTTAATATTTAGCTATTTAAAATGCTTCATACAGTATGTTTACATATCTTGACTCAACTTTATGACTACAAACAGCTCAGAAGTCCACAGAATGATAATAGCATATTGTGCATTTTTTAATTTATTGAAGAGAAGATGATGACCTAGGCCCCTTGTTTTCTTGGCATTAACCCAGAAGGTATTTCAACTACAAAACTCATAATTTAGAAAGCAAGGGATACTTTAGTAAAGACAATGCTCCTCCTTATTGTTGGACAATGCTTTTGGATTCTGGAGCAATAGTAACCATATATTATATATACTGATATTTTATTTTCCACACATGTCAGCCATGAGCAGGAAAATAATATTGATCAAAAGCACTGTATTGAACAACAAGTTTGATCTGTTTAGATCTACAAGCAATTATACGAGGGGGTGCTGATAAGTATTCAGCCTTTCCCAGAGAAAATGAGTTGGGAAGCTGTAAATTGCAGGGTGTATTGGCCAATTTGTCTGTATTCAATGGTGCAAAAATCAACTACCAATGATTTTAACTTATCTTTCATGTTCAGGTCCAAAGAGAACATGGCAGTACCTCCAGAAAAGTTCAGTGTGGAAGAGCATAGGACCATCAAGTTCCTGTTTCTCCAAGGGAAAGGTGCAAAGCAGATCCATGATGAAATGTCACAAACTATGGGTGATAGCGGCCCTTCATATGCAACAGTTAAACATTGGGTTGTCAATTTTAAAACTAGCCATTTCAGTGTTGAAAGTGAGAAACCCAGTGGAGGACCTGTTTCTGTCTCCGTGCCTGCAAATGTGAAAACCATCCATGACATGATCATGGAGACCACCAAATATCAGCCAAAAGTATTGCTATATATCTGAGAATATCACGTGAGAGAGTTGGTGCCATTATCCACAACAACTTGGAAATGAGAAAGCTGGCAGCAAAGTGGATCCCCAAACTTTTGACAACCGAACAAAAGAGGAAACATATGGTATCATTGGTGGCTGTTTTGGAACATTTAGCAAGAAATGAGTCAGATTTCCTGGGCAAACTGGTAATGAGACATGGATCTACTGCTATGATCCTGAGACAAAGGAACAGTCTAAGGAATGGAGGCACAGTGGTTCCCCCAGGCCGAAGAAGTTCCGAGTGCAAAGTTCAGTGCAGAAGGAAATGGCAACAGTTTTTTGGGATAAGAAGAGAGTTCTGCTGGTGTACTACCTTGAACAGGGTTCAACAATCAATGCAAAATATTACTGTGCTTTATTGATGAAGTTGAAGCAAAACATCAACATCAAGGAAAAATGTTGAGGAAAGCTCTCCAACGGTGTCACTGTGTTGCATGACAACACCTTGTCACACACTGCAGGTGAAACAATGAGAAAACTGACCTCCTTACGCTTTTAATCCACCCTATTCTCTTGACCTGGCTCCTTCTGACTATTATCTGTTCCCCAAACTCAAAAAACATCTAAAGGGATAACGATTTGGGAGTGTTCTGGAGGCAACTAATGCTGCAAATGAGTGGTTACACCAGCAGTCGGAAGAATTTTATTTGCAGGGACTTAAGAAGATGCAGGACAGATTTTGCAAGTGCATTGACTTCCTGGGGGAATATGTAGTGTGGCAGTTATAGCTTCCTAGCTCAATTCTTTCTGGGAAAGGCTCAATACTTATCAGTACCCCCTCATAGTACCAAAATTCCAAGGGATAGATATGTACCTAGGGACTCACATATAGCTTGTCAAGATATATAGTTCCACAACAAATATGAGCCTCTACATTATGCTATACTGGTATGAAAATTTCTTCAGAGGCAAATTCAAATTTGTTGGTTATTAGCACTATTGTACAATGTTCTCCCTTTACATTGTCCATTTCATGCCCCTTTATTTGTCATGATGAAAATGTAACAATGTCTTTCCTTTTATAAATTTAAATGGCTCTGGTATTCACAGTTCAGGTCCTTGTGAAGATACGACATTTTCCCCATAAGGAGGAGAGGTCGGAACGTACCCTGTGAGTTTCAGGTGAAACCTTCTTTTAGGTACCTACAGCTCTTAAGATTTTTTTATATGATTTCTGTGAAGAGGCATAGATTTGGTACTACAGTATATTTATTTGCAGCTCTCTTTTCTTTGGTGGCTTTATGGGAAATGAACACCCTCTTGTTCAGGATAACTTGTATTTGAAGACTGGATATCTCCAACAGTAGCCTATCTGAACAATATAAGCAAAGCACATTCTTCCCTACTACCAGGCATATGGTGTGGCTCCCCTATGCCTGGCAAAAGCATAATGAGGCCATTTCATGGGCCACAATCTGGAATAATTCATTAGATACACTGTATAGCTAGCAGATTATATGAATACAAAGAAATATAGTATAACAGTTGTACTATCATACAATATTTTTGGAACATCACCATAAGAAAATGTTCAACTGCACATGAACATGCCTGAGCATGGTTCTAGAGCCTAGAAACAAGATTTGAATGCATTTATTAAAACAAAATTCCAGCCATTATTTTAAAGGTACATCTGAACAATTAGACTCCAGTTAAAAAATAATAGATGTCTAGAGTTTAATAAGCAATTTATGTATCAGCTGACAAAACACTATCTGAACATTTCATTCAAATCAACTGGAATAAGAGCTGTGACACGTTGTTTAAGAACAGGCTTTAAGGACATAAAAATAATTTAATGATGATAACCAATGTACTAAACAGTTGGAATTGAAAGATATTCTAGTACATTTCCTCATTATTATAGGTAATATTTTGCTAATGATTATGAAGCACTGTAACAACATAAAAATAAATCATCATATAAAAGAAACATATAATAAGAATGTGTGTGGCCAATAAATAGTTAAAAGTATCTTTCAAAATTGTACTTATTTCATTTAATCTCATGTGTGTAAAATAGGTAAGCAACTTAAATTTGGGTATAGTCCTTAAACCACAATATATTAATCAAATGCAATACTTTGGGTTTCCATTTACTGGGAACTATCTTTTTATAGGTAAGCAATACTTTACTACACTGGTTCTTAACCTTGGGTTACTCAGGTGTTTTGGACTGCAACTCCCAGAAGCCTTCACCACCAGCTGTCCTGACTGGGGTTTCTGGGAGTTGCAGTTCAAAAGCATCTGAGTAACAAAGGTTAAGAACCACTGCTCTACTAATTCACATTTGATTTTTGACCCATTTTACACAGTATAAAAATAAGTACATGCATGTGTTTAAAACAGTATTAAAAATGTGTATGTATATACACACACATATACATATACATACATATATAATGTACACATATTAACTGTTAAAAGAAAATATTACACACTACTACCATATGCAAACGATACCATCTACTTTATTCTTCCAAGTCTCCTTTCAAGTTCTATATTTCCTTTTTACTCTAGTGTCAAGTATCACTGATTAAGACTTTTAAAAACTATTTTCATCATTATTGCTGGTGAGCAGCACAGCCACCTGAAAAAAATCTACTTTTGTTTACAATTATGCTATTTATTTTTCAGAAGTTATTTCCCATTTTATTTTCAGATTCAAACAAGACTTGACAAAAATTTGTTAGAGTCAGACTGCTCCATGGAACATTGGAGTTCCACTGCCTCCCGGAGTTTGGTCCATTACTGCTGACACCTTTACTTGACCTTTTGTGGAATTCCACAATTACATATCCTGTAAGCTTGTTCTAAATTGAGAGAGGGTATTTAATGTATAGTTTTAAACTTTTAAATGCAGAATTTTGGCTAAAGTTTCATGCTTATCTACAGTATTCTATCAATTTGTATTTATATTTCAACGCAATCAAATTTAAAACAATTATTAAAAAACAATAAAATAATAATAGTCTAGAACTAGAATGACTTAACATCTGATTAAATTTGTATCTTGAATTCAGGTTAAATGGTAGATGTTTTAATAGGGAAAAGATACAGATAAACTGGCACTGTGACAGTGACATAAACTAAACTCTTACTATCTTTCAAATTAACATATCTGACTGAATTTCCTCCTTTTGCTCTTAATTCACCTGCAGCACATTAGACAAGGTAATAATTTATGATAATCATATGAAAATATACAATTAATATTCATCACCTCTAGTTTCTCATCACTTTAGATAATCAGTAATGCAGAGTGAAAATGCTGTCAGATTTCTAATTGCTTTGTAATGGGCCTGAAATAGGGAAATGATTAAAGACAAACAATCTGTCACTTGTCTGTTACTTTAACTATCTATCACTAAAAAAGAAACTCATTAAAGAAATCGCTAATGAGCTACAAAAGATGGTGCTGGATGTGTCCTGAAATGTATTAAAAACAATAATTATATTATTATTTAATGCATTTTTATTATGCTGCTCACACAAAAAAAATCTGTTATTTAGTCGTGTCCGACTCTTCGTGACCCCATGGACCAGAGCACGCCAGGCCCTCCTGTCTTCCACTGCCTCCCGGAGTTTGGTCAAAAAAATAATAATCCCCTAGAATGCCTTAAATATGATCAATAAAATAAGGCAATGTGTAACTAAATAATATCCCTCACACTGTATGCAGTTATGGTCTTTGGAAACATTCATTGTTTAAATAGCTTTTTATCATCTTCTTTAACTATCATAAAATCTAACACACAATAGTCACATATCCACATGATATTTTCTCTCCTGAAACCCACTTGTTCAGAAGCTTCCTATTAACTTCTACAGTAGGATCTATTCCGTATGCATATTAGCATTTTACACAGACAGTATCACTTCTTCTATTACACAGGAAAAACATATAGCCCTGCAGATGCTTCCAGACTCCAGATCCCATCAGCTTAAGCTAATACAGCCGATTGTGAGAAATAAAGTGAGTTGCAGTTCATCAAAATACTGTATGGAGGTCCATACATCCCCTATCCCTTTCATACAAGATTATCAGACATACGTCTGTACATTCACAAAGTATAGCTGCATAATACATACATGTTAAAATTAGGGTCTTTAATGCCTGCAGATAGCCTGCATTTCCTTGTGTCTTACATGCCAATGGGCTCCAGTTTGTCAGTAAGAATAGTTACTGCTTCCATTATTAAAAATGCAACTTCTGAATCATTTACTGTATTTGGCACCATTATTGCACCAGTAGTACAAGAAATGTCTGCAAGGCTTACAATAATCACTTTCATTAATAGTGAGTTACGATGATGAATCAAAATAACTCTGCAAGCAAAACGCTGCAACAGAGGGGAAAAAGAGGAAGGTATCATCATGCCATTCAGAATACACCTGATCTAGTCTAGAAACTGTGTAGAATTAGAATTGGTCAGCAATTGAAGGAGTGACCATGATGTAGTACCATATTTTTCTGTGTCTAAGATGATACTTTTATCTAAAATCTTTAGACTAAAAATTGAGGGTCGTCTTATACACAGAAATAAGGGGGGAAGGGATCAAAGCACTGCAGGATTGCAGCCTTTTGATTCTGCAGCCCTTTCATCACTGCTTTCCTGGGCTTGTCAGTCAGTTAACTATTCCTGTACCACGGACATTTTCACATTAAGCAAAATATAAAACATACTATTATTGCAATAACTCTTTGTCTTTCTGTACCCTATAAGATGTTTCACCTGGAGATAAACCTATACTACATGGTAACAATCAGAAGATTACCGCTTCACATCAGGAAGCATCTGAATTGATCCACCATGGCTGGGCTTCAGGCTTTCTCCATATCCAACATACTTTGCTAAAGATTGCACATGGCTAAACCAGAATGGCAGTCAGCTTTTGAGATCAGCACACTTTATGCCCTCATGTTTCAGCAATGGCAATTTATTGACACTAATTCTTAATAACAGGAATCTTATTTAATCCTGAATAAATTGTGCACCTCAGAGCAATTTTAAACAGTTTAAGATACTTAAAATATTTTCTTTTAACAACCTGTCAATAAAGTAAAAGAAAAGTGAAATAGGGCATGTTGAAAGTGTGATGGTTATGTTTTAAATTTGTTTAGTTTATTGCAACGGAGTGTAAGATATCCAATCAATAGTATTATACTCATTATTGTAATATACTCCTCATATGAAGATTTACAAAAAAGCAATATAAACTTTGCCAGTGAAAAACAAAATGAAATATGTGCACAAATTCATCAAAATAACCACTACCTGTTTTCAAGTAATTCCTAGGATTTTTAAAAAAAAATCAGTAGTCAAATTCTGTCCCCTAGTCTCATATAATCTCTTTCTAAAATCCATTATTTCAAAGCTAAATCTATCTAGCAGAGCAGGTACATTTCTCCTGTAAGAAATGATATGCCGCCACATCTATGCTACTTAGCATAGTAAATTGCACTAGAGTAAGCCCACTGAATCAATGGGGATTTGGTGAGTCAACTTCTCTAAATTCCTCGCAAACCTTTTAGAATTCTTTGAGAAGGTCAACAGACATGTGGATGTAGGCAAACTAGTTGATATTGTCAATCTGGATTTTCAAAAAGCATTTGAAATGGTCCCTTACCAAAGGCTTCTGAAAAAACCCCACAGTCAGATAAGAGGGCAGGTCCTCTTATGGACTGAGAATTGGTCGAGAACCAGGAAACAGAGAGTAGGTGTCAATGGGCAATTTTCACAATGGAGAGAGGTGAAAAGTGGTGTGCCCCAAGGATCTGTCCTGGGACCGGTGCCTGTCAGCCTGTTCATAAATGACCAGGAGACAGGAATAAGCAGCGGGGTGGCCACGTTTGCAGATGACACAAAACTTTTCCAGGTGGTGAAGACCAGAAGGGATTGTGAAGAGCTCCAGAAGGATCTCTCCAAACTTGGAGATTGGGCAGCAAAATGGCAAATGCGTTTCAATATAAGAAAATGTAAAGTAATGCACAATGTTGTAAAAAGTCAAAACTGTCCTCTTTTTTCCCTTGACTGCTCCTGCTTCTGCCTCCTTCTCCCACCCTCTTACCTACTCTTTCCTGTCCACCAGTCTCTGTCTCGCCTTTTCCCACCTCTTTTAACTTTCTTTATCCTTCACCTGTCCTCTTGTCTTTCTCCTCTTCCCTAGGGGTCTCTTGTCTCTTCCTTTTCTCAGTACTCGTTTCTCTCCCTTCATTCTTAACCTCTTTTTCCCTAAGGAGGGATGGCACTCTGGAGGAGACAAGTTCAGAACCACCCTCCAGCTCAAACACATGCGGTTGCACTCTGCTTGTGTTTCCTTTGAAATCAAGAATTCAAGGATAAAAAAGTAACTTCCTGCCCAAGTTCTCCTTACTGCCAGTTCTTCTATTAAGTCATCTATATTGGTTAGAATCAAGTCAAGGATAGTTATTCCTCCAGTTCCTTCCTCCATTTTTGGAGGAGAAAGTTACCAGTAATATAATCTAGCAATTTACTGGGAGGGCCTCCCAACAGATCTCAAGATAACTGAAATTTCCTGTTACTACTATGCTGTGTCTCCTTGAAATTCATGAAACTTGTTTTTCAAAGGTGTTGTCTGCATCTTTATGTTGATTGAATGGCCAATAGTAAACTCCAACTACCACATTCCTTTTGTTTTTTGCCCCAATTATATTAAACCAGTCATTCTCAATGGAACAACCAAATTCATCCTCCTGTACTTCCTATGCAGTAATATGTATTTTTGACATGTACTGTGATTCCACTTCCCTTTCTATTCCTTTTCGATAATTTATATCCTTCAATTGCTTTGTATTCTAATCATGGGAGTTTATCTCACCAAGTTTCAGTTATTCCTAGCAAGACATATTTATCCTCCTGAACTAAAATTTCCAGTTCTTGTATATTTCCCATACTCCTGGCATTCATATACAGATGCTGGAAAGTGTGTGATTTGTGACCTGCTTGTTTTATACATTTTTATGAAGAGTATCATTGGTCCCATTAGAGCTTATTGGTCTGTTCCATCTTCCAGGAAGGTTAGTCTGTGATCCCCAAGTTCAAAATCCCTCATGTCGGTACCATTTTTGTAGCAAGTCATGCACATAGATTATTTTTCTTTCTGTTTCTATTCTTCTATTGGGTATTGAGAGTATGGATGAGAAGACTGGGTTCCAAAGTCATCAAGTTTCCTTCCCAGAGCTTCAAGGTCTGATATGATTTCTTTGTAGTTCCTCTTGGTGGTATCATTTGTTCCCACATGAATGAGAAGAAAGGGATGTGCATCTGTGAGTTTTATGAGCGATGGCTATCTTTCCATTCAAGAAGAGAGCATACCTGGCAGGTTCAATGGATCTTTCTGGCATATTACAGTTTCAGTCTCACATACTCATAGTAGAAAGTTCCTACTACAACTACCCTTCTTCCTTTTTGTAAGATGTGGGTTCAGTGACTCTGGTTGGCTGAGCTTCAGCCTTTCTCATGTCCTCCTGTGGAGTTCCCTGTATGTCTTCCACTGTCCGCCACAAGAATCTGAAAGTGGTTTTGCAGTTCCACTGATGAAGAGTGTCCACAAATGAAGAGTGTTTTCTCCTTCTTTTGCTCCTGTGTCTCTTTTCCATGCTTCTTCCTCCACTTTGTTTGTTCTTTTCTCAGACCCTTTCCCTCTACTTTGTCTTGATGTTCTTCCACCTTAAGCGCCTTCCTTGGTGGCTGCTGCTCTAGAGTTTTGTCTATGTACTCTTAGTCTTCTCTTATAGCCTTAAGCATGGCCACTTGCTGTTCCAGTTCTTTCACTTTTTCTTCCAGCAGTCCTATCAGTTTGAACTTGCTGCATGTGCATGCTGTGTTGTTCCCAGGCATGAAGACAAACATTGCACACACTTGGCAGCTCACCATAACTGAAGTGTCTAATCATAATCTATACTCTCTTTTACAACAACCCTGCTCAGTTCTTGCAATCTCAAGCCTGAGGCTTTTTTTTAAGGAGTCAGTTCATCTCATATTTGGTCTTCTTCTTTTCCTGCTGCCTTCCACCTTTCCAAACATTATTGTCTTTTCTCTACCTTCTTGTGATGTGACCAAAGTAGGACAGCCTCAGTTTCAACACTTTTGCCTCCAGAGATAGTTCAGGCTTGATTTTATCTAGGACTCGTTTGTCTTTCTGGCAGTCCAGGGCATCCATATTTCAAATATTTTGCATCCAGGTTTTTTGCTCAGATCATAACAAATAAAAAAAAACTAGGCAAAAAATCTAGAGAGTTTTTTAAAAGAAGTATTTGGGGGAACAATGAATTAGAAATAAAATTAAAATTCCATATGTGAAGGGAAAGACAGAACTGACTGTCTTCCTGCTTCCTTTTCTGCTCCAATTACTTGCTTTGCAAATTCTTCTATATTTTAAAAATTATTTTCAACGTACAGTATCAGATTTGGCCCCTAGGAGGAACCTGAAAACATTCCTCTGTATTTTTCGTAATGATTAACGCATCAACAAGGACAGCACAATGTAAAGCACAGTAATGAATCGGGCAATGAGTTCTTTTAAAAAGTGCTCCCAGTTCTGTGATACAATATTGCAAGCTTCTGTAACCTTAGTGTATGTCTGTTGGTCAATTTATGTTTAAAATGTCAAGCTAAGAAGTTCAAAGGACAGATCAATCCCATCGAACCGAAATACACACACACTTATGCATCCTTTGCCTTCTTATACCTTGGCTTACACTCTGAGTAAACACAAGAAGTGAGCTCCATTCCTTAGATCTGTAAATTGGGGGGGGGGGGAGATGGACCTCTTAGCCACCTAAGAGAGAAAAGCTCTAGTTACCTAAGACTAAGCACATTAAACATAAGTAATCTCCCTTTCCCCAAATACAAGTCAATAACACCTGGTCTAGTATAGATTAGGTAACTGTGAATCTGTGTTAAAACTGTATTGAAAAGCAGCTGTTTGTAGATGTTGATCCTGTCAAAAGTTGTGTTTCATTTCAGTTCTTCCACATCACTACATAGGGACTGGAGTCGCTACTAGAATTTAGATGGAAGCCAAAAGAAAAATGAATCATTGTGCACATTTTGAGTGGAGAAAGGGAGAGTTCTGGATTTCCTGGCTTTAGGCAATACATCTTCAAGCCTAACTTTTTCCTTTAAATTCCTAAAAGACAAAAAAAATCCTTTGGTTTTAAGTCAAACTCTTTTTACGAATTTAAGTCATAAAGCAAACAAGAATGTTTTGTGAAAGCTAAGCAATTAAGATATATAAGTAAACTTTTCCACAATATTCTGCTAATGCAGAACTCTACTACACAAAACCTATATTTCCTTCTTCCATACTGCACTGAACAAGCATAATATTTTAAAAATCTTTGCTGCTTTAACACTAACACTTCATTTTAACTGTGTGTCTTCTTTTATTCTTACTAAATACATTTCAGGAATGCTTAGTTGTGAACCTAGTTGTAGTCACATCTACAGAGCTGCAATAAAGAAAATGTTTCCTTATTAACAGTGAGCCAGCCAGATGACTGTACAATATAGTTAAAATAGATGGAGGAGACATGTTTTTGAAAATCTCACCTCTGTCAAGGTCTCAATGCTGTCACTACTGTTTTTCAGACTCTGTTCCTCTGCACAACTAGAATACTGAAAAACAAATGATAAATCACATTAGTGGGTGTCAGAAGTATCAAACTCATGGAGAGGGTGGCAAGGGCCACCAACCAAGAAGGTATTAATAGCCTATTTTAAAAGTACTTTCTGTTTGTGTATTTTTTTCATGCACACACTTCCTGTACTTTTTCCCATTCTTGGGAACTACCATCCCCCCTCCAAACTGTTTTATAAGGAACGTCAAATTTTTTTTCTCATGTAAAATCCTTCCTCCCTACTCTTTGTAATGCAGGAATGTCACATTTTCGTGAGGATGAGAGACAAATGCACTGCAGGCAAAAAATGCTGAGGAATCAACCCCTGGTTCCCGAATGGGACGTTACTGGCAAGGGCAGAAAAAACAAGAAAATATTTACACTTTCTTGAGAAAACCTAACGCTAAATCAAGCCCTTGCAGGTAAGGAGAGGAAGACCGAGCGATTTCATACAAATAAAGGGTTCAACAATGCGAAGAGAAGCCAAAATGCTTACTTACAAAGTGTCCCGACCCCTCCATTTGGTCAGAGTGGCTTTTGGTCGCCATGGCAACAGCGTCTCTTCGTTGCCGGTCGCGTTTTCCTCTGTGTGCGCCGTTCCGTCGGGCCGGGCTAGAAACAAAGACCTTGTGCAAAACGTTCCTGTCAACGATGCAAAAGGAGTTTCTTTCCTATACAGTATTTCAACGTAGCACATTTTGCTCCTTCTACCTTTCCGGTCGGGAGATATTCCGGCAGGGTGCTTGAGAAAGCGACATTGCCTCCCACTGCCATGTGCGGCTTTCTCGCTTCTAATTGCTACGCGAGTAGCTGCTTCGTGGGAGTTTCCTTTGATGTCTAATAATTTCTTCTGAAAGGTAAGACTGTCCCGGTGACCGAGGCTCGTATATACGTAATTGTTTGGGTTTTTTTTTTCTTGTAACGTTGGCTCGAACTCTTTTCTTCCTGAAGCGAGTGATATATGTATTCTCGCTTCAAGAACTGCTCTCCCGTGTGGTGCTCACGGGCTGCTGCTCCACTGCTTTCTGTCAAAGAGCCTTTAGGGCTGTTGTTTTTTGTAAGAGACCGCCGAGCAGCGGGGCTGCCTCTCCTCGAAGCTGTCCCCAGTTGCCCTGTTCTCTTGGGCGAGGTAGACTGGGCTGTGACAGTTGCGAAGGTGAAGGGGTGCAGGCAGGAACCCTGGCACTGTGCTTGTAACATAGGCTAACTGACAACTCCGAAGCGGGCCTAGATCCTCCTCCTCCTCTCGTACATATATTCCTGTTATTAAATTAGTAGTTGTTCTTAGTTGTGTCTCTACTGTATTCGCGAAGGCTTTCACGGTTGGGATCTAAAGGTTGTTGTGGGTTTTTCGGGCTCTTTGGCCGTGTTCTGAAGAACACGGCCAAAGAGCCCAAAAAACCCACAACAACCATGTGTCTCTACTCCCAGACCAAGGGAAGATTAACCTCCTTTTCTCTCCCCTTTATCAACATCTTAAAGGGCTTTCAGCAAAGTTGTGATGTGCTCGGAAAGATAATAAGGCATGTCATTTGTTATCGCCTAAATATTTATTTATTTATTGCATTTATATGCTGCCCATCTAGACATAGTCTACTATGATAGTAGCTATGATGGCATGGTTTAGATGTGAATCCCTGAGATTGATTTCAAGGTACCAGTGTGGCTGTTTATCTCTTATACTGTACAGTATAGGCTTTGTCAAACTTTTTTTCTGCAGGATATCAGCAGGCGGTTTATTTGCTTATTTCACATTATTTAGCAATGCTAGGAGCAGTTAACGGAGTAGACTTTGTCTAAAAGGGCAGGATAGAAATCTAATAAATAAATAAATGAATAAATGAATAAATGAATAAATAAAAGATTAAAAATAAGTATAAACTTAACTTTATGGTAGTTATGTCTACCATAGATTTATGGTAGGTCTAACAATAGATGATTTTGAATTGTGGTTCTGGAGGAGACTCTTGAGGGTCCCCTGGACTGCAAGGAGAACAAGCCTATCCATTCTGAAGGAAATCAACCCTGAGTGCTCACTGGAAGGAGAGATCCTGAAGCTGAGGCTCCAGTACTTTGACCATCTCCTGAGAAGAGACGACTCCTTCGAAAAGATCCTGATGTTGGGAAGGTGTGAGGGCAAGAGGAGAAGGGGACGACAGAGGGCGAGATGGTTGGACAATGTCATTGAAGCTATCAACATGAAATTGACCAAACTCCGGGAGGCAGTGGAAGACAGGAGGGCCTGGCGTGCTCTGGTCCATGGGGTCACGAAAAGTCAGACACGACTTACAGACTAAACAACAACAATAGACATAACTATGACTGAGCTATATTGAAATAAAGTAAAGTCAGGTCATGGTAAATATCTGAAAACTCTTGAATTGCGAGAATCCTCAGTACCTGATAACTCTTTCTTTCTTTCTCTGGCTTGTGAAATAGCTACTGTTTTTTTTTTCCTGGTTTCTCCAGGAACCTATGATACAGGTAGAAGTTGAAACAGCTTAAATTGTCCTTTAGAACTATGCATCTGATTTGGTGATAACACATCTTGTGCAGTTGGAGTAGATAGGCTTCATTCATTTTGATTAATCTTATGGCCAATCACCTAATCCTAGTGGTTTCGGGCATTGGTGGGATCAACTATTTAGGTCAACCTGATAGCCATAGATGTGAAACACACCCTACGTAGTCTTCCACCATGCTGGGATTTATGTTAACCCTGAGACATCTGGTGGGCACCATCAGCTTGCATTTTTATCCTACAGTATCTGAGCATAGCACTAGTATCCTTGCATATACAAAGCTAAAATCAGATCTGAGCTTCTGTGGGTGGAGAATCTGCAAAAAGAGTTCCTGTTTATTATTGGCAAACTGCAGCCTCGTATAATTGAGCTGCAGTATGTCTTTTACTGTCCTCCTCAAATATTTAATAGGCAACTTCAGTCTCCTCAGAGTCAAAATCCCAGCTGGATTACTGTAAGAGCTGCCTTGGAAGGCATTTGGAGACTTCAGCAGGTTCAAAATGCTGCTTCCAGATTGTTAACTGGGGCTGGTAGCAGGGATCACATAACTACCCCCATTACATCCGCTCCACTGGCTGCCAGTCTGGTTTAGAGCACAGTTCAGAGTGCTGGTTTTAATCCATAAAGCTATAAATGGTTTGGGAGTCCAGGCTATCTCAAGGATCACAATTCCCTTTATGAGCTTGCCTGGGTATTAAGATTGCCTGGGTATTAAGATCCTCAGATGAGGCCTTTCTCTTGTTCCCACCATTTTCACAGATTCGTTTGGTAGGGACATGGGAAAAGACCTTCTCAGTCACTGCATCTAGACTCTGGAACTCCCTCCTCTGGAAGGGGAGGTTGCCCACATCTTTACTGTCCTTCCACAAATGAAGAAAAACCTTTCTTTTCAGACAGGCTTTCTCTTAGTGATTGGCTGTCTGAGAGGGGTTTTTAAAATTGAGTGCTAAAATAAGAACCTAAGAAGAGCCCTGCTGGATCAGGCCAAGGGCCCATCTAGTCCAGCTTCCTGTATCTCACAGTGGCCCCACCAGATGTCTCTGGGAGCACACGAGACAACTAGATACCTGTCTCCTGATAGCCCTCCCCTGCATCTGGCATTTTAAAGTAACTTCCTTTTAAGCCTGGATATTATACATCCCCAGGTTTAAAAGGAAGTTACAAGTAGCTTGTAACCTGCAATGGACTTCTCCAGAGATTCTTCTGGAGCTCTTCACAATCCCTTCTGGTCTTCACCACCTGGAAAAGTTTCGTGTCATCTGCAAACTTGGCCACCCCACTGCTTATTCCTGTCTCTTGGCCATTTATGAACAGGCTGACAAGCACCGGTCCCAGGACAAATCCTTGGGGCACACCACTTTTCACCTCTCTCCATTGTGAAAATTGCCCTTTGACACCTACTTTCTGTTTCCTGGTTCTCAACCAATTCTCAGTCCATAAGAGGACCTACCCTCTTATCCTCTGACTGAGAGGTTTTCTCAGAAGAGGGACCATTTCAAATGCGTTCTGAAAACCCAGATAGACAGTATCCACTGGTTCGCCCACGTCCACATGCCTGTTGACCTTTTCAAAGAACTCTAAAAAGTTTGTGAGGCAAGACTTACCCTTACAGAAGCCAGGCTGATTTTCCCTCAGCAAGACTTATTCTTCTATATGTTTTAAGATTTTATCTTGGATGAGGCTTTCCACTGTCTTCCCTGGGACAGACGTTAGGCTAACCAGTCTGTAGTTTCTCAGGGCCCCCCTCCTTTACTTTTTAAAGATTGGGGTGATGTGCTATCCTCCAGTCTTCTGGCACTGTGGCTGTTTTAATGGACAAGTTATATATTTTAGTTAAGAGATCTGTAACTTCATTTCTCAATTCCTTAATAACCCTTGGGTGGATGCAGTCTGGGCCTGGTGACTTATTGAAATTCAATTTATCTATTAGGTCTAAAACATCCTCTGTTTTAACCTGTATCTCAATTAGTTTATTAGTCAGGAGGGGCCTTTTGGGCAGTGGAATCTGCCCAAAGTGTTGTGAAGGCAGATGCAAAGAACGTATTTAATTCCTCTGCAATCTCCAAGTCCCCCTTTTCCTCCCCTTTCCTCCCTTCACTATCCAGAGGGCCAACCGCTTCTCTGGCAGGTTTCCTGTTTCTAACATATTTAAAGAAGCTTTTATTATTCCCCTTCATATTGCTTGCCATACATTCCTCAAAGTCCTCCTTTGCCTTCCTTGTCATCTTCTTACATTTCTTTTGCCAGAGTTTGTGTTCCTTTTTATCTTCTTCCTTTGGGAAGGATTTCCATTTATGGGAGGACCCCTCCTTGCCCTTCAAAGCCTCTCTAACACTGCTCATTAATCATGGTGACACTCTCTTGGACTTAATTGAGCCCTTCTTTCTTTGTGGTGTACACTTCCACTGGACCTCTGCTACTACTGTTTTAAACAGGCTCCATGTACTCTGGAGAGATGAGATTTTTTACCTTCCCTTTCAACTTCTTTCTAACTAATTTCCTCATCTGAGGGAAGTCTGCCCTTTGGCAGTCAAGGGTTTTTGTGTCATATTTACTTTACTCTCTCCCCCCAACATGCATGGTGAAAGAGATCGCAGCATGGTCACTATTTTCTAGCGCAGGGGTCTCAAACTGAATTTACCAGGGGGCCGTTGGAGGCAGAGTCTGGGTGAGGCTGGGCTGCATCAGATTTTCCACCAAGTGGAGCAAGAGCCCGAGGAAGCTGCCCAGGAGTTTCCTTAGCCCGGCTCGGCTCTGAGGAGGAGGAGGAGGGGCGCGTGAGCCCTCATTGCCATCCATGAGCCCCTCTGGCTCCTTCTTCACTGCCACCACCACCACCAGTAGCAGGACGAAGAAACAGAGAAGGGAAGGAGCACCTGCGACCACCTAGCCAGGGGTGGGGGGGGACACACGACATAAAATTTTAAAAAAACTTCACAGAATGGCCTTGCCAAAGGAGAAAAGCTCCCATCGGTACCCGCGAAATTAAACAGAACGGGGCGGGGGCCTACAGGTGCGTGCACGCATACACACACACAAACACACACGGAGGTCCGGCAACCTTCCTCTGAGGGACCCCCTCAAAAAAAGGTGCACTCAGCAGCAGCAGCTACTCCCACCACGACAGAGGAGCAAACTTTGCAAGGCGAGCCCAGGCAGCCTCCAGAGCCAAGGCGGCTGAAGCAGGATGAAGAGGAGGAGGAGGAGGAGGAAGCACCGCTGGGTGCTGAGGCAGCCGCTGGCCGGGTTGGTGCTGGGGCTGCCAAGAGAGAAAGAGAGCCAGAGAGCTGCTTCCCTGGAAGAGGTGGCGTCGGCAGCAGCTGCTGTTGGAGGCGCTGTTCGAGGACGGGCTGGGAGTGAGCTCTGCGCTCAGCCATTGCTCGGTGACGGCTCGGGGAAAAGAGCTGGCAGCGCGTCTCGCTCGCCGACGCACTCCCTGGACAGCGCCTCTTTCACCCTCCATCCGGAACTGCAGCCTGCCAGCCGGCAGACAGGCAGGCTGGCTGGCAGGCTGCAGTTCTGGATGGAGGGTGCAAGAGGTGCTGTCTTGGGAGAGAGCTGGCGAGCGAGGCGAGGCTTTTTTTTTTTACTCTTGACAGCAGTGGACGTGTGGGCGCTTCAGGAGGGGCAGGCAAGGTGGGGGCCGCAAACTATCATCCGACGGGCTGCAGATGGCCCCCGGGCTGCATGTTTGAGACCCCTGCTCTAGTGGCTTAGTGACATTCAAGTCCCTAACCAAGTCCTGAGTACCACACAATATTAAATCCAGAATCACCTGTCCTCTGATGGGCTCCATGACGCGTTGCTCCAAGGCATAGCCATTTAAGCATGTCAGGTAACCCAGTCTCTCTTTCTTGACCCGAGCATGCATTGGCCCAGTTGATGTTGTGCCTTGTTGTTTTGAATCTGTTTTTAGTATTGATTTTGTTTTCTATGTTTAGTGTGACACTTGTTTGATTCTTTTTAATGTTTATATAATACTGTTTTTTAGGTTTAAAATATTGTCTTTTAATGATATAAGCTGCCAAGGAAGTCTTTTTAAGGAGAAAGGTGGATTAAACATACAGTGGTGCCCCGCTTGATGATTACCCTGGTAGACAATGAAATCACTTGACAACGACGTTTTTGCAATCACTATAGCGATCGCAAAATGATGATTCAAATGGTGTTTTTTCACTTAACGACGAAAATGGTGTTTTTTTTTTGCTTTTTTCCCTGCTTCGGGAACTGATTTTTTGCTTCACAATGATTTCAAAACAGCTGATTAGCGGCTCTCAAAATGGCTCCCCGCTGTTTTGCTGACCTCATTTCGAAAGACAGGGAGTGGAAAATGGTCACCCTATGGAGGAACTTCGCTGCATGATCAGGTATTTCCCCCATTGGAACGCATTGACCAGTTTTCAATGCATTTCAATGGGTTTTTTCTGCTTGACGACGATTTCGCTGTACAGCGATTTTGCTGGAACGCATTATCGTCGTCAAGCAGGGCACCACTGTATTTAAAATGAGATGGATGGACGGAGAGACAGATGCCCTAAAGAGATGATCATTGTGCTGCAGAAACAACAAAGTGTCCTGAAAGACTAACCTTAAAGGTAGTTTAAAAGATTAGCAAGTTCCATTGGGTAGTTGACTACTGCTATGATCCACAGTGTTATGCAGAATAAAATTTGTTGTTCATCTTTTAAGGGCATCAAGACTCATTAGCTAATTCAGTTTGCTAGTTAGCACTAGAGTATCCCCATTGAATCAGTGGGGATTTGGTGAGTCAACTTCTCCATAATTTCCATTGATTCAAGTGGACTACTCTCGTTGCCACTTACTGTGCTAAAGTAATTGGCAACAAGAGTAGGCCAACACGGATGCTTATGGAAGAAGTTATTCACCAAATCTCTTATGTTCCTTTGATTCAAATGAGCTTACTGTAGTTGTAGGAGACAACCAGAGTAAGCCTGTTTGAGCCAGTAGAACCTATGGATGGGTTGATTCACAACTCCTCATTGATTCAGTGGGCCTGCTGTAGTGCAATTTACTGTGCTAAGCAACAGGCTTTCAGTCTTTGTCTAATATAGTCTAATATTTTTCTACCTATCTAGCTTCTTCGTGGGAATGCAGACCATTCCTACCCAATGTGTGAATGGCCCTAAATTGTATAGGCTTTTATAGATAATCAAATCAACTTGATGTATTGGAGCTTGAAACAGGCTGTCAGGCAGTGAAGTTATTGTAGTGGGGAGTTATTTGCTGTTTGTAACTAAAGCTGGGTACTAGGCTGGCAGGAGCATTTTGGAACAGCTGAAGATTCTAAACATTCTTCAGAGGCATTACCATGTAACTAAATCATGTGTCATCATAACCAGATTAGACATCTCCAGGAGCAGGCACAACTGGCACACGAGCTTTAATTGTGGAGTTGCATTCCTAATTGTAATTGAAATCTGGGCATGCAGGCTGAGGGCTGAATCTAGGTATACGTCCATGCTATGAATCTTGAGTTTTCAGTGGAAGTATGACTTCATCCAGCATAGGCTTGATTCTCATTCCCTGGTCTGCCTTTCCAGTTACCAGGAGTGTCTTGATCTTGTCTCATTTAATATTCATCTAGTGCATTACTGAGATCAGCTACTAGGAGGGATGAGTCATTGCAAAATGGGGCTTCCACATACCATCACTGAGAGGCAGTCTCAAAGAATATCCTGGATGATGGTATTGAAAGTCATCAAATGTCCAGCAGAAAACAATAAGAACATATTTCCCCTCTCCAGTTCCCATCATAGGTCTTTCTGTTGTGGAACTTTAGTTATTTCTTTTATTAGCAGAGTATGAGGTACAAAGAACAAACAGCAGCAGTTCAGAGAATAGCCCAGTTCTCGTTAACCGCCCCGTCTTTGTTTCTTCACATAAACTTGCACTTTCTATGATAAAAACATCCTAGAAGCATTTAACGTAGGGGTGAAAAACGTATTTTCTCACAGTTACCATCTGTAGGTGTAATCAGAGAGAAAAAGGGGGAATATAGAATCTCCACCACATGGAAGAGATGTCTTCCATGCCTGCTACATGCTTGGAGGTGGAAGAAGAAAAAGAGACTAACAACAACAACAACAACAACAAAAACAACACAAAGGAAGCACACAAACAGAAAGAGGAGGAAAGGGATTTGCCTCAATGCCAGAGGTGGGATAAAGAACTTTACCAATAGGTTAGTGGCAGAGGACAATCACATTAGGCTGTAAAAGCCCCTTCCACTGAAACCTTTTGTTAGAAAGCATGCAAAATCATTATTATCCCAACATTTTAATCAAGTCAGCCAAAGCGGTTTTTGTTCCATAAGCAAGCCTGAAACCAGACTGAAATGGGTCTTGATAGTTTGTCTCATCCAGGAACATTTGGCACTGAAAAACCATGACATGCACCGGCACTTTTCTCATGAATGGAATGACTTTTTCAGTAAAAGTGTTACCACCACCTCTTTTAGGCTAGCTGTAACACTCCCTTGTGGAGGAGTTTTAGCCTTTATCCCTATTCATTTATTAAGGAAGTATGTGGAGAACACAGGTGTTAGGGCAGTGTGCTAATGTTGCCTCCTATGTTGGCTCATTGAACACAGAAATAAGACTGAAAGAGAGAGACTTCTGTTGATGGCAAAGCTCTCCACGTTAGCTCACCCGCTCGCTTGAGGTTGTGCCTCACATTGAGGGACTGCCCAGACAAATCTGATTCTCTAGAAAGTTGCATTTATGCATTCAACATGACAGCAGAGAGGGTAATGCTCAGTGAGTGTGTGCTATAAACACACCTTAATGACTGAACAAGGGGGTCTGTTTTGTTTTTCAGAACTGAATCAATGTGCCTAGTTCCAGTTAGGTTGTCTGTTGGAGAGGTGACAGAGTTCTTTGTCTTCTTGTGAAAAAATAAAAACAAACAATTTTTCTGAAAATCTCTCCTTAGTATCATGATACCTCCCTATTATGTGGAGTTGATGTGGTTTTGCTTATTGAACACCACTCGGATAATTATTTTGCTGTTGATATATGTGATAATAAAACAATTTTCTCTTGTTGAGGATTGTTAGCAGTTTCTTGAATAAATTATGAACAATCTTATAAGGGACAGCTACATCTTCGTTGCGTTCATGCTGATATATTAAGCCAAGATAGTAAGTCACTCAGGAGCTACGGTGATTCTATATTGCTATTGTTTGTTATTTACTGAAAAAGTCTAGTTATATTTCAAAACACTTTGGAGGACCAGTTGCTTACCCAAGTCTTCTGAAACTCTTTCTTCAACCTTTATTGCTCTTCAGGAAAGAGTTTTCCTTAACAGTTCAGAAGATGTGTCAGATGGAACAAGTGCCTTCTGTGGTTGTGCGTGTCATCATCTCCGTTGCTTGCAAGTGTCATGGATATTTGTTCACTCTGTCTTCCAGTTCTTTGAATCATTGTCTCCTTGGCCCTAAACTTCTGTGATGTGTGGTTAATGAGAATGAGAAGCTGTCATTATCATGTCAGCATGTTACAAAGGTTTCCTCTCTTTTTTTGCTGTTCATTAATGTAATGAGCTGTTACGCATTGCCTGACACTATTATATTATGTACTGAAGAGAGGCATCAGGATTACGATTTTCTTTCGTTAAGTACAGTGGAAGATAGTTCTGTTTGCTTTCTTGTTTTTTGTTTTTTCTCTCTCTGTTTCTGTTGAAAAATTAGGAAGTAGTTTCATAGGATCTTGTACAAAAGTTTTTCAAGGTTGCAGTCGAGTACATCCTGATAATAAAGTTGAAATCCTTTCCACCCTTGCTAAGGAATAAATGTCAAGAATTTAGTGAGATTAGTACTTTGTAATATACAATGTGTTGAATACTTCTTGACAGAAAAATTCTCAGTTGCTGGAACCCTGCTTTTAGACACTTCTAAGGCTAGATCTTTCAAAACTGCTCATCAACTTCTAAGTCCCTCCACCTTCAAAAGTGATGGCAGCGGTGTATTTTCTAAGACATAAAAACCTGAAACTCAAGCTTCTAGCCAATGTACTGGGAAAAATACTATCATGAAAAAATTTTAAATTCCAACCAGTATGTTATTATACTTGCCAAGTATAAAAGTAGGGCGTGGGCATGCCACGTTCTATGAAATCTGGTGTTACTTTTGGGTTTTTTTAGTCTTTACATTACTATATATTTTTGGTATCTACATTACTCTAGCAAGTGTTTTGGAAGTCTCATTTATTAATATAAAACTTTCATAGAATTCTTAGCGTTTTCCCTCTTGTCCAGCTTCATTAATTTCACTATGCATCACTTTCTAGCTAGTTTTGAATTAATTTCATATTTTAAGATGAAATGTCATAACTCCAAAAAAATTTCTTCTGAGAAAACTTAGAAATTAATTTTCAGCCTGCTGAGTCTGTGAAACAGGGAAAGAAAAAAATGGAAAGAATATTTCAGGGGAACCCTACAATTACCATTTTCATCCTTGTATTGACAATGTTACTGTTACTCTGCTACTTGCACATGTTCATAAGCATTAGAGCTCTTGATTTTCTTTTGAAAATATGTTTATTATTTTGTTCTTGTCATTAAAACAGATATTAGGAATTGCTTCATTGCTTAGCTATGTGATGGCTTTGAGAGAGCAACCGCAGAAGGACTGGTACAGCATTCTTGGTGCAGGACCATCAGATAGTCTAACAGACTTGAAAAGAAAATATCAAAGACTGGTATTATTGGTAAGTATATTTTAAGTCATCTAGAAAGCAAATAAATATTTTTAAAATTACATTTGTTTAATGAATATTGCATTAATGGGAATGAGTGCAGTACGTTATATTATGTGTGCAGGTGACTTAATAGAAAGAACTGAAACTGATTTCTTTTCATCTTTTAAATATACCTGACCATTTTGTAGATTTCATGACATTCTGAAAATGCACAAGAATATGCTTTCTGTTTTTCAGTCACATGTGAAATGAAAATACTGCCAAAGAATTATCTTCAAACTTGTAAATGATTCTTTATCTTAATTAAGGAAACTGTCTGACCTTCCCTACTGAGTTGTACCATGAAATGAATCAATCAGTGTTTGTGACTTCACAATTTGCTACCATGGCAGCAATTATAATGTCACTAGCACTAGACTGGCATTACTGGATAAATTGAGCATGAGGCTCTGAGTGACAAAGATTGTTTTCCTCACTCCTACAAAAGCGAGTTGTTAAACTACAATAATGGGATTAAAAAAGAAGTATGAAGATTTAAGTTTTAATTTATATTAGCTTATCTGTTTGTAGAATGGCTTGTGTAGTTCTGTAGCATCACTTCAATTCTGATATGGCATAGACTTAAGAGCATACAGTATAGATATGAAAGTATGTGGCATGAAATTGATCAACAGTATGTTCTGCAGACTGGTGTAATGATTTAATGTAAGAAGTGTTATCATGGCTTGATGCTAGTTGCATCCTTCTTTGCTTCTGTCTAGTCTGTAGGTACAATTTGACAGTGAATTCCACAGTGTTACAGATCAGTATTTCTCAACATATCTAACCTATGCCTCTCTTTAATAAAATTAAAAAAAAACCTGACACGCTAAAAACTAGAAAATCTTAATGACTGCCTCCTGGAAATAAAAAAAATTACCATATTTGCCGGCGTATAAGACGACTGGGCGTATAAGACGACCCCAACATTTCCACTCAAAATATAGTGTTCGTTATATACCCGCCATGTAAGACTACCCCTCCCATTGCCTTTTACCCCCCCCGGAGGGGCCAAAGAGGGAGGAGAAGGAAAGCAAGTTTCTGGGGCGGGCTACCAGCTGGCCCGAGGCAGAGGCCAGCGCCTGCTCGCTTGCCTGGCCTCAGGAAGTCTCCTTGGGAGTCCAGTGCGGCGACGACACTGGCGATGAGTGGGGCGGCGCTGGCTTGTCGCAGGCGCCGTTTGCTTGCCAGCTTCTCTCCACCTGGGCAACATGGTGGTAGGTCACGGGGAAGAAGGAGGCGGCGCTGCTGCTGCTGCTTTCCGTGAGGGCAACTGTGTGAGGAAGTGACTGAGCCGGTGGGGACCAAGCTCTGCCTACTTCCTGGGCTGGGTTCGCCTCTCCATGCTGCTTCCTGCTGGGCCATGCGGCACCTGAGAGCCGGAGCCGCCCGCTGCCTCCTTGGGAGAAGAGGTGCTGCCTCTGCCTCCTCTTCCTCCTCCTCTTCCTCGTTCACCTCTCCTCTTTCCTCCTTGCACTACGTGCTGCCCGCTCTGGGTGCACCCGGCGTATAAGATGCCCCCCCGGAGGCATGCTTTTCAGGGCAAAAAAGTCATCTTATACGCTGGCAAATACGGTAAGCACCTTTCAAGCCTGCTTTCCACAACAGTTTTGTTTTACATTTGAAATACCATGACTGAAAACAAAGTATTTGTAATTCAGAGAAAAAAATTCTTATTTATCAGAATCTTCACTTTTTAAATATTGCCAAATAAGTGTCTTCACTAACTGTGGGTGCGTATCAGCAATACAGTGCTGCACAGCCACGCACCTCTGCAGCTTGGAGGGAATGGTGGGGGGAACATTAATAGACTCTCAAATACCACATCTTGTAGAAATCTAAAACAGTCTTTAGGAAGAAAGCCCCAAGTTTTCTCCCTCTGAGTATTTAACCCTCAAACTTTCCAGGAAGCATTTAGCATGTTTATGGGCCCCAGAGTACTCCTTGTCTTATTTTTTATTTGTTTAATCGTTAAGTTATGTCCAACTCTTCATGACCCCATGGACCAGAGCACGCGAGGCCCTCCTGTCTTCCACTGCCTCCCAGAGTTGGGTCAAATTCATGTTGGTAGCTTCCAACCATCTCGTCCTCTGTCGTCCCCTTCTCCTCTTGCCTTCACACTTTCCCAACATCAGGGTCTTTTCCAGGGAGATCTTTCTTTTCATGATATGGCCAAAGTATTGGAGCCTCAGCTTCAGGATCTGTCCTTCCAGTGAGCACTCAGGGTTGATTTCCTTCAGAATAGGTTTGTTCTCCTTGCAGTCCAGGGGACTCTCAAGAGTCTCTTCTAGCACAATGTAAAAGCATCAATTCTTTGGCGGTCAGCCTTCTTTATGGTCCAGCTCTCACTTCCATACATCGCTACTGGAAAAACCATAGCTTTGACGATGCAGACCTTTGTTGGCAAGGTGATGTCTCTGCTTTTTAAGATGCTGTCTAGGTTTGTCATCGCTTTCCTCCCAAGAAGCAGGCGTCTTTTAATTTTGTGGCTGCTGTCACCATCTGCAGTGATTGTGGAGCCCAAGAAAGTAAAATCTGTCACTGCCTCCATATCTTCCCCTTCTATTTGCCATGAGGTGATGTGACCAGTGGCCATGATCTTAGTTTTTTTTTTTTTTTGATGTTGAGCTTCAGACTGGTTTTTGCGCTCTCCTCTTTCATCCTCATTAAGAGGTTCTTTAATTCTTCCTCACTTTCTGCCATCAGAGTGGTATCATCTGCATATCTGAAGTCGTTGATATTTCTTCTGGCAATCTTAATTACGGTCTGGGATTCATCTAGTCCAGCCTTTTGCATGATGTATTCTGCATATAAGTTAAATAAGCAGGGAGACGATATACAGCCTTGTTGTACTCCTTTCCCAATTTTGAACCAATCAGTTGTTCCATAGCCAGTTCTAACTGTTACTTCCTGTCCCACATATAGATTTCTCGGGAGATAGATAAGATGGTCAGGCACTCCCATTTCTTTAAGAACCTGCCATAGTTTGCTGTGGTCCACACAGTCAAAGTCTTTTGCATAGTCAATGAAGCAGAAGTAGATATTTTTCTGGAACTCTCTGGCTTTCTCCATAATCCAGCGCACGTTAGCAATTTGGTCTCTAGTTCCTCTGCCCCTTCAAAATCCAGATTGTACTTCTGGGAGTTCTCGGTCCACATACTGCTGAAACCTCCCTTGTAGGATTTTGAGCGTAACCTTGCTAGCATGTGAAATGAGTGCAATTGTACGGTAGTTGGAGCATTCTTTGACACTGCCCTTCTTTGGGATTGATCTTTTCCAATCCTCTGGCCACTGCTGAGTTTTCCAAATTTGCTGGCATATTGAGTGTACCGCCTTAACAGCACCATATTTTAAGATTTTAAGTAGTTCAACTGGAATGCCATCACCTCCACTGGCCTTGTTGTTAGCCAAGCTTTCTAAGGCCCACTTGACTTCACTCTCCAGGATGTCTGGCTCAAGGTCAGCAACCACACTATCTGGGTTGTCCAGGACATCCACATCTTCCTGGTATAATTCCACTGTGTATTCTTGCCAGCTCTTCTTGATGTCTTCTGCTTCTGTAAGGTCCCTACCATTTTTGTCCTTTATCATGTCCATCTTTGCACTTTAATATCTCCAATTTTCTTGAACAGATCAATGGTTTTTCCCTTTCAATTATTTTTCTCTGTTTCTTTGCACTGGTTGTTTAAGAAGGCCTTCATGTCTCTCCTTGTTATTCTCTGGAAGTCTGCATTCAGTTTTCTGTAACTTTCCCTATCTCCATTGCATTTTGTTTCCCTTCTCTTCTCTGCTTTTTGTAAGGCCTCATTGGACAGCCACTTTGCTTTCTTGCATTTCCTTTTCTTTGGGATGGTTTTTGTTGCTGCCTCCTGGACAATGTTACGAGCCTCTATCCAAAGTTCTTCAGGCACTCTGTCCACCAAATTTAGTTCCTTAAATCAGTCCTTCACTTCCAGTGTGTATTCATAAGGGATTTGATTTAGATTAAACCTGACTAGGCCAGTAGTTTTTCCTACTTTCTTCAGTTTAAGCTTGAATTTTGCTATAAGAAGCTGATGATCAGAGCCACAGTCAGCACCAGATCTTGTTTTCGCTGACTGTATAGAGCTTCTCCATCTTTGTCTGCAGAGAATATAATCAATCTGATTTAGGTATTGCCCATCTGGTGATGTCCATGTGTAGAGTCACCTCTTGTGTTGTTGGAAAAGAGTGTTTGTGATGACTAGCTTGTTCTCTTGACAAAACTCTATTAGCCTTTGCCCTGCTATGTTTTAAACTCCAAGGCCAAACATACCTGTTGTTTCTTTCATCTCCTGACTTCCTGCTTTAGCATTCCAGTCCCCTATAATGAGAATAAAATCTTTCTTTGGTGTCAGTTCTAGAAGGTGTTGTAATTCTTCATAGAAGTGGTCAGTTTCAGTCTCTTCAGCATTGGTGGTTGGTGCATAAACGTGGATTACTGTGACGATGAAAGGTCTGCTTTGGGTTCGTATTGAAATCATTCTATCCTTGTCTTATACCTGGAGGAAATGGAAAACTGAGAAGAGGGGTATGAAATAGAGCAGTGGTTCTTAACCTTGGGTTACTCAGGAGTTTTGGACTGCAACTCCCAGAAGCCTTCACCACCAGCTGTCCTGACTGGGGTTTCTGGGAGTTGCAGTTCAAAAGCATCCAAGTAACAAAGGTTAAGAACCACTGAAATAGAGTACCCAGAAGTTATCATGGCTGTTTAGCTGGTTAGAACCCTGAAAAGGAGCAATGTTCCATACTGGAACTTTTCTGTGAGAGGAAAGTAACCCTTGTTAATATGTTTGCTAAAAAGTGCATTAGTATTGTGGCCTTTAGTTAATAGTCACTCACATTTTTTCCTGTTCAGATTCTGATTTAAAGAGTAATGATGGATTTTATTTTTTACATTTGAAGCATATATTTTTACATCTATTAGACTTTGAAATCTAACAGTCACTTTGAGCTTGTAAGATCCACAGTGTATGCTTCATGATGGACAAAGTTTTTCATTATTATTATTTCACCAGAACTCTTGTAGGGATCCTTAGATACTTCCTAGTCATTTAAGACTAAGCAGCCTTCATGGTGTGTGTGTGTGTGTGTGCGTGCGTGCGTGCGTGCGTGCGTGCGTGCGCGAAATCATTCATTCGTTCATTTTTAAAATCTGTCTTTCTACACTGCGTGACAGAATATAACATGCCTAAAATTGTCCGTTAATATAATAATAAACTATTTCTGAGGGGAGACACATTCCCCAAACACGAGAATCACAATAGAATTGATTGTACAACTAAACCCCAAGGAAGTTTACAAATTTACATGAAAGGAACTGCTGTGGTCTCAATAAAAGCAAATTTATAAATGTGTATGTATGAACCTTTAGATGTAGATACCCCAGGATATAAAGGTCTATATGTGCTAACCGAAATTACAATTTATAGTGCAATTGTTGACCCTTTTGTTCTTTGATAATCCCCCACCTATTTTGAACTGAATGTCTGTTGAAATTTAAATTGCAGTAATGGCCAGTTCTAAAATAACAAAGTTTAGAGGGCTTGATTTTTCCTAAAATCAGAGTTTGTCTGACAGTAGGATTGTTGTTCAAGTTGATAGCTGTTCTGTTTGAAAGTAATAGACAGGCAGAACCTAGGGGTGGCACAATCACATGGAGATGTTTTTAAGGCAGCTGGTAGATCTAAAATTAAACCTGCCAGCATTGATGAGATTACTGCCAGTTGTGATTGGCTTGGATTATACAGTTAGATTTTGTTTTCTTAAAGTTGATATATATACTTTAAAATACAGATACAAATTTATTGAGTCCATTCGAAATATGAATTATTTATCGCTATTTTAAAAGTATTGTAGTTGAAAGATAAAATGTGAATATATGTTACAGTTTCTGAAATGTTACCATTACAGTTTCTGAAATGGTAACAATGTGTTCCTCACAGTAGATGTCCAAACATGGATGGTTGCATCCATTAATGGGAATATGCTCATGCAACAAATCTTTTTGTTTTTCTTTATAGTCCCTTGGCAAACATCCCCCCCCCCCAATTTTTTTGTTCAGAATAGATTTGTGATATGTGTAAGGGCTGCATTGGGCGGAAGAATCAGCTTTGCTGATATATATTATTGTTGCATTTTATTTAATGACTGATGAACTTAACTGAGCTCCCCCTCCTTTTCACATTTGCCTACAATTTGACTTGCATCTTAATCAGATTAATCACAATTTTATCAATTTGATAACAAGATTCTCCCCCGTCTTTCCCCTGTGACTGAACAGTCACTGTGATGTTTTTAAAAAGGGCTTATTTTGAGTATGTCATTGCTCACTGTGAGTGTGTTCAGAAAGAGTATTTCTAGAGAAGGAGTAACTTTAATGTGTTAGTGAAGCTGTTTGACTTGTGTAAGATACCATTAGATGGTATCTTACACAGAGCACCAACTGAAGAACAATGTGGATTCTTGAACATCATGGACTCTTGACACCAGCCAAATGGTACTGCAGGCTGAGGAAAGCATCCATCAGGTAAAACTATTGATTTGGCTTCAGTTTTGGCTAAAATTGGCTCTGATGAAGTCTTGCCATGCTTCTGAGTTACCTTCTGTGTTTCCCTAGTCACAAAAAATATTTGAGTTTCAAAAAGCTGAAGGGCGAGACAAGGGGGGTGCAGAGTGCTTGATAATCTTTTGTTTAAAGAGTTGGGTGATAAATGCCACACTGTTGGCTGAGGAAGAGTTTGAAACATCTCCCCACAAACCTTTTGCAAATTGTATCTGTGTCCATCTCAGGAAGCTAACCTGACCCCAACAACAGTCATGAGTAGAGATGAAGGTATTCGTATATGAATACAAATACCTCTGCACAGGTGGACATAACCGTCCACTCACCTTCCACTGTTGCCGCTATCTCTGCACTCCCTTCCTGTCTGTGAGCCACTCCTGGCGGGAGGACAAACCTCACTGCAAGGTTGAAGAGTGGCTCGCAGACCGCAAGCTTTGGAGTGATTGGGAGTGTGGAGCCCATAGCAACAGTGGAAGGTGAGTGGACGGTCCGGCCCAAGGGGTCTGGACCCCCGTTATGTCCACCTGTGTAGTGGTATTTGTATACGAATACAAATACCCCCATCTCTAATCATGAGACTTCGACACTTTAATAAAAGTATATAATTTTCTGAACTACCCTGAGGAACTGGATGCTCAACCTGGAGAAGAATTATCATTGAAAGTTAGCTGTCTGTTGCTTGCTTGATTTTTTTTTAGTGCTCTAATAAAGGTATCATCTGCTCCTGAATTTGTATTGTTTGGAGACCACACTCTTTTCAGATTTTTTTTCTGTTTGACCGCATGTGATTGGATTTGGGTTCATCCCTAGTGGTTTCTCTTTTTACCTCTTAACAAAAGAGGAGCCAGTTGTTGCTGTCAATATATTTCTATTTAACTAGAACTGAGGATTTTCAACAATAACTTCTATGAGCCCACCGTCACCCAACAACAGAGGAAACTTTAACCAACTGTCTTTTAACTCTTTTGTTTCAGGAGTCTCTAGAACCGTGGTATTCCACAAAATCTATCCTGGCCTGTAGGTCAGTGTAGGGGTGTGTGACGACTTACACACACGCTCCTGCAACAAGGATATTGTGCCCATTCCCCTTTGGTGCTTCTCTCCTGTGCTGGATTTGCCTTCTCCTCCTTCCAGGGACCTCCTTTCTTGCTATTACTGTCCATTCCATTCCCTCTAGTTAAGCTAGTTGAACTGTAACCCCTTCTCTTTCTCTTTTATAACTTGTTAATCTCTGCTAACATTTCCATCTCTATAGACGCCAACGAGAATCTGTACAAACCATAGCGATAGGCTCCACAACCCATATAAATATGAAAGAAATTGGTAAAATGCTTTAACAAGGTTTCCTTGCAAGACTATTAAGAAGATAGACTCTGTGTTGTAAATAGAGATGGGGACGAATAACCAATTTGGCGATTCGTCCTGCTTCGTGATACATCAAAGCTGATGACCCACTAAGCACGAATCTCCTCCCAATGAACTGACGAAGCATGAATCGACAACCAGAGGCTGTCTAAAAAAAAGAGCTGAGCCTCCCATCCCCACAGCCTTCCTGCCTTCCCACTACTCTTGTCACCTCTCTACCTGGGCTGCTGCAGTCTGCACCACCACTGCCACTGCTGCCACCATCCATGGCGGCCTGTGCTATGGAGGCATCCTCACCATCCACCGCCGCTCGCTGCAGTGGTCTCCAGTGTTATGGCCTGTCTTGAGGGAATCCCTGCCCTAAAAGAAGCCACAGCTGCCATCTTTGCAAAGGGTAGCCAGTGTCCCTTACGGCAGGCCATGGCTATGTAGGCCACTGCAGCAGGTGGCAATGGATGATGGTGGCACCAGGCAGTGGCGGATGGCGGCAGTGGCTAAGGTAGGAAGGGGAAGGGGGATAAGCTGTGGGGGTGAGTGACTATGGGTCCGGCTGACTGCCTATCAGCCCACTGATCATCGGGGGCATAGGTAGAATGGAAAGGCAATAGGAAGAGAGGGAAGGCTAGCTTTCCGTCTCTTCATATGGGGGATGAATAAAAATGGACAAATATTCATTCCTTCGTATTTGGTGGAGTCTCTGGAACTCACGAATATGAAGGGATGAATATTTAAGGAATCAGCGATTTTTAACGAATATTGTATTTCATTTTTATTCATCCCCACGTCTAGTTGTAAATCTTCCTGAAAGCCTTTGCATATCTCTTGCTTATGGCAACACTAGCCTTGAAAGAACCTCACTGCTTTGCAGTGGCCATCAAAGCCTATTTCATTGATAACCACAGACAACTTTCCATGGCTCCATTTATAGCAGAGCTCCTGTTTTGGGTCCCATATTGAAGCTAGATGCAATGTATTTTAAGTGCTGGAGTTCACTGCAGTCTTGTACATGGGTCCCTTAGGCTTTCAGTAGGTCTTGGCCGTATCGCATGTTTCATGTTTCAGTTGTTCAGTTCTGCCTGCTTAGGATTTGTGCAGAGATCTCTTAACTAATTCAAGAAATTTTGGTCCCTTTCTTGCCTAATAATGAATACTATATTAGATGGCATATCAAGCATTTATGTTGAGCTTCGAAAGAGATCTTGGAAATAAAGAGAGGGAAAGAGAGACAGGATGGGGACAGGGCAGAGGTGGTAGGAGAAAGACAGTGTGGAAGGAAAAATGATCAAGAGGTACAGAAGCCTAGAGTGAGTAATTCCAGATCTATTGGAGAAAGAGACATGGTTCCAGCCCACATCAGTTTGAACCCATACCCCGTGTGGATGAGCTCTAAACATAGAACACATGACCTATGGCCTGGGGACACATTTGGTCTTTGTGCAGCTCTTCAATCTGAATAGGCCTCACCATATATACTGTATTTTTTGCTCCATAAGACACACTCCCCCCCCCCAAAAAAGGGGGGGAATTGTGTGCGTCTTATGGAACAAATACTGTAAAAATGGTGCAATTTGTGGACATTAACAGACCCCCCAGAGCCCATGCCGCTGTCATACGTGGCTGGGTTCTGTACTCCCCCCCCCCACTGCCAGTCTTTTTTTACCCTCCCGACTCCAAGCACAACCCAGGAATCTCTTTTGGGTTCCCACTGCTGGCAACGAAAGCTTGACTCTGCAGGGAAAAAGGTGAGCTCCGCCTCCCATCTTCCACGCCGCCGCCTCCGGCTTCCCCCTCTCATGCCTGCCACTGATATTGGTTCGTTCAGCACCAGGCCGGGCCCCCACTGCCACCATCGCCACCATGCTGTCCTTCTCCTCCCCTTCCAGGACATGGCCTAGGAGTGCTTCCGGACCACGAGCAGTCAACTGATGAGTCCCATAGAGATGATGGGCTGGCTGGGGCAGTAAGGGAGCTAGTGGCTTCCTATCCCTGATGCCTTAGCAGTTGTAGGCACACACACGAAGACAGAGCGTACCATTCTCTGAAAGGGGGGCAGAGTTTTACTTCTAGCGATCGTGAGTTCTTGGGGTTTCCAGAAAACTAGAGTACTCAAACCTTTAAGTCTCTCCATTTGTTAATGACAGTGGTAATGGTTCTTAATGCCACTGCTGACTGCTGTTCACTTTACATGGTTCAAATGTTTTTCTGTTATAGTTTATTAAATATTTTATTACACTATTTGGTTCAGAATATTTTTTTCCTGTTTTCCTCCTCTAAAAATTAGGTGCATCGTATGATCAAGTGCATTTTATGGAGTGAAAAATACTATACTCATTCACCTGCTGTTTTAGGAGCAAGAAAATGGCCGTCTCAGTAGAGACTTCTTGGAGATTCAGGAAACTTTCACATTAGATGATCCCTCGGTCTTAGCAGACAGGGAAGATTGGTATTAACTGGTGTTAGAGGCCCAGCTATGAAGCATGGCAGTCTTCTAGATCACTGGTTCTTAACCTTGGGTTACTCAGGAGTTTTGGACTGCAACTCCCAGAAGCCTTCACCACCAACTGTGCTGGCTGGGGTTGCTGGGAGTTGCAGTTCAAAAACATCCGAGTAACAAAGGTTAAGAACCACTGTTCTAGATAGTTAAAAAAACTTTTTAAAGATAAGATAGAACAGGAAGCCTGGTAAGCACCGAGTGTTGTGAATCAGAAATAAAATTCTTCTCTTTAAGTAGTTCATACTATGGAAGTTGGTGGCCAGATTCACCTAGATGAGATGTATATTGTGGGATGCATTAAAATAAATTATTAGTTGATAGCTACAAGAGCTGTTGCAGCAGGAGTGTGGCAAAGCAGAGAGATAATTTTTGTTGCTTCCCTGCATAGGTAGCACAGAGTGCTATCTGAGTTTTTAGAGTGGTCCAATAAAGATAACATTACCCTTTCTTTTGAGGTACTGTACCATATTTCTGACTTAAACTATGGAATTTCCTAGCATCCTAGAAGTGGAAAGGCACTCCATTTCATCCAGAGCCTTATAAAATAGAAGTTTTGGTCTGTTTCCTAATATCTGCAGAATTCCTTTGAGAGTTCACTCTCCAGGGAATTCTTGAGGCTCTTGAGAGTCCCCTGGACTGCAAGGAGAATAAACCTATCCATTCTAAAGGAAATCAACCCTGAGTGCTCAGTGGAAGGACAGATCCTGAAGCTGAGGCTCCAGTACTTTGGCCATCTCATGAGAAGAGAAAACTCCCTGGAAAAGACCCTGAATTGGGAAAGTGTGAGGGCAAGAGGAGAAGGGGACGACAGAGGACGAGATGGTTGGACAGTGTCATGAAAGCGACCAACATGAATTTGACTCAACTCCGGGAGCCAGTGGAGGACAGGAGGGCCTGGCGTGCTCTGGTCCATGGAGTCACAAAGAGTCGGACACGACTAAATGACTAAACAACAACAGAATTCCCTTGCATTGTTCTTTTGCATGTTTTGTAGCCTATCCTCTTTTAGGACCTCCAGGAGATGTTTTTCTTTTATTATTTCTTATGCTTTCCCTGTGTGCTTGTCTGTGCAAGCCACAGAAGTTGGTACTTCATTCGAGCTCCAAGAAAAAGGGGAAGTACGAAAAGTATTGTGACTCAGTCCTTGCAGATTCTCCTTGCTACAATGGATAGGGCACAGAGGAGTGTTCAGTGGTTCAGAAAAACTGTGAATTAAAATTATGAGAATTTGTTCCTGAAAAGTGATTCTCAGAGAGCTTTAAATTAGTTTCTTTCTTCATTTTTCCAATTAGTGTGATTTAATTTAGATATTTTTAAAAAATTCAGCAGAATAGGGTTTTTACTTGAGCCGAAATTGCCAAATAATACAAATGGTATAAACTTTATAAACTTTTAAAGCACATTCTGATAAGTTATCAATGATAACACTGCAGAATGAATGGGGTGTATGGAAATTACCCTTCAGGGCATTATTTTCCTTGTCTTATGGGTCAAGTTAATTGTTTCTTTAAGAGTTGCACAATTTCACCAAAACTTAGATTACATGTCATGGAGAGAGTTGTTTCTTACCTGTTGATACTCAAGTTGAAGCTCTGCCTTTTGATACCAAAACACAGCAATTAACCATTACTTCTGTTGCTAGTTCATTAGAACATAATGGAAACCAACATTCTTTTCTCATCCATTTCTTTAACAGCTAAACATTTCTTATTTATTAATTGCAACTCAGCCCTGATATTGATGACTTCTCTGTGGCAGAAACAAAAATGTTTTCTTTACCTCTATTTGTGTATGAAGGTCTAAATCACTTTGCATTTGAAAAGAAGCTTTCCTCAAAGGTATCTGGTATTCACAGAGTTTGTTTACATCAAAATGTAATGTGTTGGTGTAGTGATTGCAGAAGAATGTGTATGCATAAAATAACCCAGCTAGTATATTCAGCTTTGACAGAAATAGAAAATCCTTTCTTAAATGTTTTTAAAATATGTTGCAGAGTTTCGTAAGTTTTTTGTAGTCATTCTTCACCTGTAGGACCCCAAATGGAAATGTGACACTGGTTGGGCCTACAAATTCCACACCATTGACATAAAAACACTTAAATTTTTTCTATCTTGAACTAATTTTTAGGGATTTAGACATTTTTAAAGTAGTTGTGGAAAGAAGTGCTGTGGTTCAGCAAAGCTCAGCAAAAAGCAGTCCTAGTTAGCATATAATTTTATCTTCCAAATTTTACAATAGCCATGTTAAATAGGGAATTTTGCAATTGGGATTATTGAGAAGGAGGAAGCTCCACTGAAGTTGGTACTTTGGGAAAACAAAACTTCCTTCTTAGTGTCCCTGTTTGGATCTCTCCTTCCCTCATCTGCCACAGAGGTTGCTCTCCTTTTCCACACAAAAAGTTATTTTTGTTTTTAAAGTAAGACTCATGGCTGTTCCCAAGAAACAGGTATTTCCATTTTATGGGACAAAAGCTGGCTGGATAGCTCAGTGGTTTAGGTATCTGGCTGATGAGTCAGAATTTGGGAGTTCAATTCCTCACTGTGCCTCCTGCAACTAGAGCCAGTCTGTATAGCCTTGGGCAAGCAGGGTGCCCCCAGAGGAAGGAAATGGTAAACCACTTCTGAGTATTCTCTACCTGGAAAAGCTGGGAAAGGGTCGCCATAAGTTAGAATTGACTTGACAGCACATGACTATTATTATTAATTTTGGCTAAGCATGAGACCACCTATTCTGTTCAGCGTACAAGTGGGCTAGAATTTGTGTTTCTTAGCTCAAAGTTCAGCATAACATTCACTAAACTGGACTTAGCTTTGAGATACCTACCAACTTTTGACTGTTTCTGGTGGTTTGATTTTTGCACTTGCTTTTTAAAAAAACACAAATTAAAAGTAGCTCCTTTTGGTTTCTGCAAGAGGGAAGGAGTCCTCTCAGTTCCCACTTTGTGTATATGAGGGTTTGATACTAGGTTATTACAGGCCCTCACATAGAAGTCCAGTGGATCTGAGGGCATTTCCAACCTACCCCTAGTTTATTTGGGGACTCCTTCAAGTGTTTGATGTACAGAATTTTCCATAGTCATAGTATTACTGCAGTGCATCATCCTAGGTAACTCCTTCTATATCACCGTAGATCTTTCCAACAAGTGAAGCTGATGTTAGGGCTGCAGTCTTGGTTCTCACATACTCACCAAGAGTTCTCTTGTTGCCAGTCAGGCTCCTTAGAATACACACATTTGCTCATTTTCTGCTGTTTGTTAAATTGTTTTTGCAAATTAAAAGCTTGTTTTTGTTCATCAGCAGTGTGTTCCCATATTCATAATTTTTTTGTTTGAACAAATGTATGTTTAAGCTTGCCTGAGGGAAACAGCTGGGTCAGAGAAATTATAAATCTGAAAGCATTAATTAAAATAATGTTAACTGCACGAAACAAATAGTTACATTGATGGTGTTCTGTTTTCCCAGTATGAAGAAAACTCTTTGGAAGTAGTCTTTGGGTATGCATTAGGTGGCAGTAGTGTGTTGTATTTGACACAGGAACTTTGTCCCTACAATTTTTTAAAACATTTTTGTCTTAACGTTGTATAAAAATAGATGAAATGTATCTCTTACTTGTTTATTAAGTTCTAATAATTTATAATGTATTTAAAATATGCAATTGAAGAGCTTTAACTTTCTTGCAAATGCAGTAATCTCAATAGATTATAATTAAAACAGAATAAATTAGGACTTTTGAATAATGTTGCAATATATTATTAGATATACATACAGTTTACAGTATGTTGTGAGAAATGCTTTCTGCTTTTTTTTTTCAAAATAGCTGCTTCAATAAATCTTGTTTTTACTCCTAAGACTCGAACAAAATTTAAAGGTGTATGTGGAAATCTGACTTGAAAAATTTATTGAGCCCTGCTTATTAGATGGCTACTATGTTTTAGTGTTAATATCCTTTATAATGAACAAAAGCTCAATAATACTACATGCAATGTTTCCTTCCTTTTTACTTTTCCTTTAATCTCCATTTTCAGACATCTGAAGAGTTTAGTGACAAACATCCTACTTTTTAAAGCACTGGTAGTACACTAAGACTTTTGGAACACTTCCTACTTTTCCTTTGTGTTAGTTTGAAATTTCGAAGGAGGACATTTAACTTGCAACCTTTTGGGATTTTTTCCCCATATTCTGTCTTGCAGGTAAAGGAACTAAAGAAATTCAAAGCTGGTGCAGCAATGTCATTAATTTGGCAGAATGATCAATTAATAGAAGAAAAGCATGAAAGCGTTGACAGAACATGCTACCTAATTAGTACCTGATGAACCATGTAGGCCACAGAGCAAAAAGTGCAGTGTTGCTTCAGGCTAGCTGTTGTACAAGACCTTTTATGTGCAAGTCATTAAGTCTGTATAGTAGCTAAAGAAAAACATTTCAGATGGATTTTGCTTGGCTGAGGATTTGTTCCTGTGAAGTGTTGAGCAGCTCACACTGATTTTGCTAGGAACTGGCCAGTTTATTATTATTTATTTAAAATATTTTTACCCCACTTTTCTCCTTAAAGTACCCAAAGCAACTTACATTATTAAAATACAGTATAAAAGCTAACAACACTGAGTATACAAATACTAAAAAAGACCAGACAAATGCCATACATAAAACATAAGCAACAGCAAAACACGTTCAAGGCAGGAAGGTACAACAGTCCATTTTAAAAAAACCCGCTCAGCAGCCATTCACACAGAGAAAGCTTGCATGAATAGAAAAGTCTGCTGCTTGTGGAAGGACCGCAAAGCCTCTTGAGGGAGGGAGTTCCAAAGTCTGGGAACCACAAAAGAGAAGGCTTCTCCCGTATACCAATTAAATGCACCTATGAACATGACAGTCTCTCCTGATAATCTTAACACTCGAGCAGGCTCATAAAGGGGGATGTGGTGCTTGAGACAGCCTGGGCCCAAGCCATTTACGGCTTTATAAATGAAAACCAGCACCTTGAATTCAGCTTGGAAACAGATCAGCAGCCAGTGGAACTGCTGTAACAGGGCGGTTATGTGATCGCTGTAACCAGCCCCATTCAACAACCTGGCTGCTGCATTTTGGATCTGCTGAAGTTTCCAGACGCTTTCCATAGGCAGCCCCGCACAGACAGCATTACAGTAATCCAGCCAGGATGTAACTAAAGCATGTGTCACCATGGCTAGATCAGACCTCTCCAGGAATAGGCACAGCTGGTGCACCAATCCTGCCCACCATTGAAACCTGGGTATCCAGGCTCAGATATGAATCCAGGAGCATCCCCAAGCTGTGCACCTGTGTCTTCAGAAGGAGTGTAACCACACCCAGTACAGACTGCATTCCTATTCTCTAATCTGCCTTTTGACTGACCAGGAGCACCTCTGTCTTTTCTGGATTAAGTTTCACCCTCATCCAGTTTATTACTGACATCAGATACCAATCTAAAGCCAAAAAAAGCCTCCTTAAATTCAGATGGCAAGGAAATACAGTACTGTATAGAGTTGAGTATCATCTGCATACTGGTGACACTAAACCTCAAAACTTCAGATAACCTCTCCCAGTGGTTTAATGTAGATGTGAATACTTTATCGAGTGTTCAGGCTTTTCGTATATGGAACATTTCCAAAGTTTAAAACATAAACAAAAGTAGGAAGATTTATCTGATGTTTGTTGCACTGTAATTTAATGTTCATTTAATTTAAAAAATATTTTTTAAAAAATGTAGCATCTAGCAAACCATGGCAGGAAGCCATTTTTAATTATACTTGTGCTCAGAACTTCTGTGAACAGTGAAATTAGGAGCAAGTTTTTTGATTGTGTCTTTCCATCCCTATAACTCGTCCTGTCACAGTGCATAAAGCAGTTTTTGTCTGATTTGTTGATCTCTGTCTGGACTTTGCCTTTTAGTCACCACTTGTCTTTTTATCTGTTAGTGACAGTGTTATTCTTATATTGTATTGTTGTTATTGTTATGTCATAAAATCATATGGTAGCCCTGTCAATTATGGTAGCCCAAGAATTCTGACCTTTCACAGCCATGTCTATATCTTTCTAAAACCTATCTTGAGTCCCAGCTTCTAGAGAAATGTGGGTTATAGTCAAATAAATAGACATGGCTTACTTCATTGGTTTTCATGTAAAGTTTGCATAACATGTTTTGACTAATGGATGAGATGTTGGGATGTATCTCATTTGTGCAGTGAACTGCATGATCTGTCATGCTTTATTTCCTATTTATGTGTTTTCAGTTGCCTATGAGCACATCCTGTTTTGCAAATTTCTTTCTGGATACTTGCATGAAAACTTCTTGTATTGTTCTTTTTCATCATCTGTATTTGGAACATAAACTTGATTGATGGTTACCATGATACGGTTATGTTTATAGGCTCTCTGTGAAGTCTGACTAATATTATTCAGAGAGACTTTGCACTATAGTCTCTAACTGCTTGTGCTATGTCTTGCTTCAGCATTAGAGCCACATCATTTCTTCTGAGTTTGTCATTTCCTAGTTAAAACAATTTCCAATTATCTGGCTAAGAATTTCCTGTTCCAGTTTTTAGTTCACTCACACCAGGTATTGCAATATTTAAATGTTCCGTTTCTTGTTTTAGTTTCAGACTTCGCTTGAGTCATACTTTGCACATTTGATTTTCCAATTATATGTATTGTGCACCATCAAAGTTTCCTTTTACCTCTTTGCACATTGGCAACTATCTGTCATGTTGGCTTTAATCCAGTTGACTCATTAGTAACAATGCCATTTGTGTTTATTCTTTGCTAATCTCCGATAACTGATTAAGTAATTTCTGATTTGGGAGTCTCATCTTCCAGAACTAACTTGTGTTTCATTTTGTATTGTTTTATCACATGATTTTCAAAGTATAGAATATTGAGTAGTGATTATCATTGCCTTTTCTGCACAGTACTAATAAGAGTTAGACTGCATGTCAGTACCATTGTCTGTGAAAGATCCTTCACTAGTATCACATTCCACTAATGTTTCTGACCTATAGTTGCCCTTCAACAATTTCTCTATCTTCATCAGTATTAAAATTATCAAATTTTGTTTTCAATGTTTTTGTTATTTCCTGAAGAGGACGAGTGTTATCTTACTCTGGTGTCTCAGTTCCATTTCACCTTGGGTGACCTTGCTGGGATTATAGATTTGTAACAGATTCTGGTCTTCTGGAGTTTTTGCTCTAAGCTTTCCTAACACATTCAAACCCTCTCAACTTGGTAATATGTGCATATGAGAGGGGGGTTATATTGTATATTGAAGATGTTATTGTAAGTTGTCTTGAAGTTGTTGCAAATAATTGGAAAATACCTAACATAGGTTTGGGATAGCTAACATAAGAACTTGATGTTTTCAAAATGGAATGGGAGGTTTGCTACACAGGGTTGGAGAACCTCCATAACAAGATGAGAAGAAATGCAGGGTGCTGCAAGGGGAATGGAACAATTACCCTGATCTTTTTGCTATTTTGTCGACAGAAATTCCATTTCTAGACCCAACCTCATGATGTAATATTAGCATCACAGCAAAGAGAGTGGAAACCTCACATAAACTGTAGTTTTCAGGGATCACAGATTTACACAATGACGTTGCTTATATTCTTGCATAATTCCAGCCTCTGCTTCTACTTTAACAAATACTTCAACAGCTCTATGGAATTTGTTTGGAAACTGGATCATGGACAGGATGTCTCAGAGCTGATAACCAGCACCCAGGTTTTCCAGAACAAACTACAGTAGGACCTCTGTATCCATGGGAATTGGTTTCACCCCTCCCCCGATATTGAAAAGCGCAAGTACAGTAGTGTCAAACACATAGCAAATACAGAAGGATCCCTGTATTGTCACACAGAAACAACAGTAATGATTTAAAGAA